>NC_040880.1:32637248-32686539 GCF_003676215.2 Rhopalosiphum maidis
ATAATTATATAGTTTTTTTAAGTTTATTTTTGCGGTTATAATATGATAAATATTTTATATTAAGGATATACTAGAACCGTCTGAAAAGTTCTTTTGGCCTGTGGAAAGTTCTGACATTGAAACAGATAAACCAAAGCAAGAAGAAGTAGAAGATTTAATGTCATTAAATGAACAATTGGAAATTTTAAATTTTTATTTGAGGCATACATACAACTACTGTGTTTACTGTGGAATAGTGTTTAACGATGAGAGTGATTTGATGGAAGAATGTCCTGGACCCAATCGGCAAGATCATTAAACTAGAATACTTATTAATGCATTTTAATATATGACCAAAACATAGGAACAAAGTCTTATAATTTATTAAATGTTTTGTACTTTTTTTTATAATAAAAAAATAATTCAGTATTGTATAATAAGTGAAATTTGACAAAAAAAAATATGAATACTTAAAAACAAAAAGGAATAAATCTTAATAACAATGCGGTCTGAAAGTACTTATAATGTTTAGAGGAACTTAATACGTAAATCATAGTGCTAAAACAGCTTTTTTCACAACAGATATATCGTTGGATGAAAACAATGTTTTAAATAGTATTCGGGCGTTTAGCCGCAGTTTCAAATTCTTTAGACCTGCGTAAACCAGTTTTTATGATGTCAGCAGGCATGCCAGCCAAACGAGCAGCGTTAAAACCATATGATTTAGGGCAAGCTCCATTTGCAAACTTATACAAGAAAGTAATTGTCTCTTGAATTTGTTCTCCATCCATTTCATTTGTTTCGTCATCTTCTACCATGCATGCCTGGAATGAAAAAGAAAAAAAATTAAATAGGTATTAATTTTCATCAGTTCATATATTATAAATATATTAAAAAGAATTTATACCATGTGACCAAGTGCAACTAAAGGGTTAGCCTTGAAATCTTCGACTAACGAATGGTAATGGTAGAAAATAATGTACGGCATTGTTTTTGTACTAGTTCAGTGACAACAGCAGAGGCGATTGCAGTCCCATCATAAGTTGACGTTCCTCTGCCTAAATAATAAAAAAATATATTATTTTATATACAGTGTGATCCCTTTTAAAGGTAACACTAAATTATTCTGTCCAATGACATTGGATTAATATGCGGTTTTCAGGAGGAGATAGGGAATGCCTAAATACACATTTTACGATGGTTTTTCAAATTTTTAACTTTTTTATTGTGCACATGTGCAAAATAACTTGCATTTTTTTAAATAGCAACACTTACTTTTAACAACAGATTTGGATAAACCGACATTTCTCAAATCAATTTGGTCCTTTTTACTATAGCTCTAAAACCGAAATTGACTAAATGACAACTTGTTAAAGTTCAGATTAAAATTATTGAATTTTTCAACAATCATCCTAGAATTATATAAATTGTCATGCAATTTTGAGTATTTTTTTTGTATTGCTCAAAATTAAATTTAAATTATTTAATACCTACAAATACAAAACAAAATACTTAAAATTGCATATTGGGTGGATGGTCATACGACTTGGTAATTATTAGAAGTTGGATATCCTTATATAGATATATTATTTTCTTATTCCTTACCATTCTCAAAGAAATATTGAATAATTTAGGTTATGTTTTAAATAACCCAAAATAAATTTGTTGATTTTCTACAATTTTCTACTTTAAAAGGGTCCATGGCACAGAAGAGCTTAAGAACCTATACTCTAGGTTAAGTAATTATTAAAATAAATCAATAAGAGATATAACACTTGATTTTTGTATAACCCAACAGATTGTCACAGAACACAAGTTGTTATTACATAATTGGTATTTATAAAATTTCCAATTTATAAATTATGGATTATGGTTGTGAAAATTTAGTGCAAGATTTTATATACATATTTGACAAATTTAAATTTAATCGTACAAAACATTATTGGATATGTTGTAATAAAGGTATGCGTGGACCTGTCATAAATAGGCAGCAAGTTTGAACATGCCAAAGTCCCATTGTTTAATAAGTTCATAATTATTTAAAATAAATAACTAACCCAGTTCATCAACTAAGACTAATGAAAACCGACTGGCATGATGAAGTATAGCCGATGTCTCACACAATTCAACAAAGAATGTTGACTCT
The DNA here is from genome assembly GCF_003676215.2 of Rhopalosiphum maidis. Lineage (NCBI taxonomy): Eukaryota > Metazoa > Arthropoda > Insecta > Hemiptera > Aphididae > Rhopalosiphum > Rhopalosiphum maidis. Next base: position 32,639,374 of record NC_040880.1, read on the forward strand.
CCTGCTATTATATTGTCATTGGCACCGATCCTCGTGAATATCCTGTCAATTGGATTGAGAACAAGACTTTTTGCAGGCACATGACAACCCTATTAAATAAAATAATTTTTTTTATCTAAATTATCAATATATTATACAACTTAAACAGATATCAGTTAAGACAGTAAAATCAGTTGAATATTTTAATTTGTTTTCGATTAGTTTTCTTACATAATATTTTATAAGTCATTAATCAAGAATAAAACAACCATAATGGATATTTAAAGAAAATTGTTTAAAGTATAAGTTATAATATTTATAACTTATTATACATATTATACCACAAAATTGTTGATGATTTGAATTAATATGACTATCTATTTTAAATTTTATTTTCCTAATATTATGATTTTTTTTTGTATAATGATGTTAAATAACGGAAAAAAAATTATTATAATTAATGATTAAGCCATGAGTGTGCTTCTTACCATATGTGCCATAACAGAGATAATACCAAGCTGCCTCATCAATGTAGACTTTCCTCCCATATTAGGGCCTGTAACTAATATCAAACTAGAATTCCATCTTCCATCTTCTTCTTTCCCTATGATTGTGTCGTTCGGAATAAAACTCTCGCTACCAGAACCGCATGGATAACGTCCTTCAACGAGCTCAACTAATGGCTAAATATTAAACAAACAGCATTCACACAATCTTAATTTTTGAATTGTACACAATAACTATTTTTGTACATATTTAAATCAAACAGTCGAATAATGATAACTAAATTCAAAGGGAATAAAAAAATTACATTAAGATTAATACAACTTTGAGTATAATAATGAAAACAATTTCAACGTTTTCAATACAGATTCAATATTACAATTTTAATACAGACCTTTTTACCAACAATAGCTGGAATAAATTTAGGAATACACATAACTTCTTCTTCACACCGGCAATATTCTGCTAATGACATGAATACATCTAGTGTAGCCAAACATTGGATGGCATTATTCCATTCCTCAAACTTGTCACAAAATCGCGAAAACACTCTTTCTCTAAGATCTTTCAATACATCTATTTTTTCTTGTTCATAACTCATCATTTTTTCCAAAAGTTCCTAGACAATAAATATCGTTAAATACCATATATAAAAATAATTTAAGTTACTAACTTTCGTACGACTTGTTGTGAATCTTTTGAATCCTTTTCTTTGGTTTTGAAGTTCATATCCTTCTCCAGCTCTTTTTGATGCAGCATCAGGTACTTCTAACTGATACCTTTTTTATCAGATCCAAAGTAAGTGACCTTCAGAATTCAGTAAAAAAATTAAAACAATTATATTTAAAATAGTTACAAATTACTTACATTACACCCAAAGTGTTTGCACTGTTCTTTTAAGTAAGATTTTAACTCAACATCAACTTCTTTAATTTTTTCCAAAACTCTGTCATACTGATCATCCATTCCTGGTTCGGGAAAAATACGACCATGTTTCATAGCTTCATCATGATCAAAAGAATTCTATAGACAAAGTAGAATTTAAATGATTACACAAAAATAATACAGATTAACATTTTTTGAGTAATAGTTAATAGATTATTAACATTATTTATGTTCTAATAAATAAAACAGATAACTATGAAATTCTTCAAATTACCTCAAAATTATCAAGAAGTTCAGTTAAATAAGGAAATACTCCAGGTGTAGAGTTGTTAGGATAATTACAAATAGCAGTCAATAAATTGGATTCTGAACTTTCTTTTTTGATATCAGCTTCTATAACAATAAGTATTCCATAAATTAATAATCAAGTATACGTTTTAGTTTATTAAAATTACTTTGAAATTTTTCCATTATATGAACACTTGTCCTAAAACCTTTCAAAATTGATATGAAATCAATTATTTTCCTTTTAGAATAAGTCTTCTCTTCAAAGTATATTGCTCTAGTTTCTGCATGGTTTGATTCAACTCCATTACTACTCTGAGAGTAAATCCTAAAATAATAATCAATAATTATACGATAAAATATATGTTTACTGTTTAATTTTAATTTGCCTGGAAAATAGACGTTCTAAATCTGGTAAACTAGCCAATTCTGATCGTATTTCATGCATTAAATCAGGAATAACAATTAAAGAAGAAATTGCATTTTGTCTAGCTTCAATACTGGATATTGTTGTTAATGGATTACACAACCACTGGTATAGTAATCTAAGAAATATTATTGCAAATTATTAATTATACAATGTTAAATTTAATTTATATAAAAAATTATTAATATACCGTTTTCCAAATGGCGTAGAGCAATGATTTAACTTGTTAAGTAATGTTCCTGTATTTGAACCTGCAGAGTTTTCTAATATATGCAGGTTTTTAAGTGTTATAGCATCAAGTATCTAAAAAACAAATGGTCAAATTCAATAATAAATTAAATCAAATTAAACTAAGTATTTATTTATTATCCAAACAACACTATATTTATATTAGTTTATAAGCTAAAAAACTCAATCTTAAATCTAATTTGGAATAATTTTCATTAATTTAATAATTTAATGATAAACATGAAATAATAAGATGGTTAAGAATCTACGCAAGCATAAATAAAAGCATATGAGACAAGTGTTATTAACTTAAATTTTAATTACCATATGTTTGCTGTTTATATTATCTTGATTGGACAGTTCAACAGATTCAATATCAACTGGCTTATATATGTCAAATCTTCCTCTGGACAAAAGTTGGAAATCCATTTTACATCGCTTTAAATACCATACAACAGCACCCAAACTACGAATACCAAACTCAGATTCATCATTAGCATTTAATTGTAAGTCAGAGTCTGAAATAAATTAAAATTTAAATAGGTTCTTTATTATTATTATTAATTATAATTGTATATATTGTACTTCTACAAACATATGACAACAAGTTTATGTTCAGCAGTTCCAATTTTGTAAAAGATTTTATATAACAGTGAATTGACTTATTATCAGTATTTAAAAAACACTGTTTAGTCATATTTTTTTTTATTTCATAATATTTTTATTTTTAAGTGAGCTATGGAAATTTTTAAATTGTAATATTTGACATCCTCATAACCTGCTTAAAAATTGAAGTATCATAAAACTTATGAAAAAAATAGCTCATGTTCTTAATTTTTAAATTTTATTATAGGTCTATTTTATACACTCTATACTAAGTTTATTAAAGCATACTTATACAAAATTGAAACTGTTAAACACAAAATGGCAATATGTCTGCAATCAGAGAAAACACATGCAGGTGTGACATCTACTAAATAAAGTTATATTTTGTTTATCATTATAATTCTAAAAAATAATATGGTGCATTTTAAATAATAATATTTACCACTGCCTAAAAATATTTTTAATTTTTCTGGATATACCACATTATCATTATTTTTAAAGTAGTCTCCTTCAGCTAAAGTAATCAAAGTTTTTGACGATGACCAAAATTCTATGTCAGGGATGAGTGCATCTTTAACAGCACCAGAGAGCATAGTATCAATAACTTTTTTGGTACGCACTGTCAATTTATTACGTTCAAATAAAATCTAAAAAAAAATATTAAGGTAGTTAGGCATGTATTATGTATATTGTTTAATAATTGGTGATTGTAATTTTGTTATAAATATTGGTTTGATATTATTATTTTTTTTTTTGTTTACATAATTGCTTGCAAATACAAAATTAAGATTTAAATATATCTAATTAATTAATTAATTAATATTTTGAATTGAATAGTATACATTTCTTAATTTAGTCATATTTTTTATTTTCCTCTATCTAACTTTATAATTGTCAGCTTAAATACTATTTAAATGATAAATCTAAAATTTTACCTAAATAATACATTTAATCATCATGAATATCAATATACCAAATATCATTTATATTTAAAATTATCTTGATAATATATATATATGAAAAATGACAATTATTATTGATTTTCATATAAAATGTATTAAGTTAAGACATAAAAAAATAATACATTATGTATTTACAGTAATATTAAATAAATAATAAATATTCATAGAATATATTATTACTATGTCACAGTAAACAATATTAAAAATTATTTTAATATTAAAGCTTGTTTAAATACTAGAATAAATAGGATTATCTTATTAGCATAGGTATGTAATGTAAATACTAATAAATACAGAATACAGTATAAATTATTTAAAAAAAAAGTTTACTTGTACTGGGGGATAATGAGCACACAAAGTTCTTAAGCGGGAGCAATGACAGTCATCTTCGAATTGTCCAAGATGAAAGAGACCAATAGATGTATCAATGAAGCACACACCGTATAAAGAAGTTGAACTACTCATTTCCTAAATAATAATTATAAATAATGTTTAAGTAAAAAATTAAATTAAAATATAAATAAATACTTTTTCAGATACAGCTATCAAAAATGAATTTTCAGCATCATTTGTTTCACCATCAATTATACCAAAAGTTCTGGTACCTTTGGTTGTAATACGACATATTTCACGCCGTACAACTTTATCAAATTTAGTACTCCTTTTTACTAAAAATACAATTATTTACTATAAAATACTATAAATTATAATACAATTTAATAACTTACAACTTTTACATCTTTCCGTCATCATATCCGGGGTTTCAGTCTGTTCTATACGAGCAACAGTATAACCTTTTTCTACTAAAATTGCTGAAAAACGACCGTAAGCAGTTTCTGGAAATCCAACATGAGCAAAGTCTCCCTAAATGCATTAATGTTCAAAAATATATCCAAAAACTTAAGATGAAAAGTTTTAATATTTTTATAAGAGAAAATATGATTATATTCTAATTAGTAATTATTATAGTCCAATATTCAATGTAAAAGTAATATTGGAGAACTTTTTTCTATATTTTATGTCACAGAGTTATTGAAAGGTAAACCTTAATGTAACAACCTCTCAAGAGGACATAAGTTCATCATACTTATATGTGTTGCCTCACTCTTAAAATTTTACAATATACCAAATTTGTATTCAATAGAATAAAATTGGTTAAGTTAATAAAATAGTAAATTAGTATATTATCAAACTTGAGTTAAGAATACAGTATGTGGTTATTGGTCCGTTTTAAAAATATTTTAATTTTTGAGCAAATTAATAGTATATAAAATATAGTAAAAACATAAATAATAATATAATATTCTTACCTTTTAGTTTGATAATAGGTTAATTCATTCTTTATAAAAGTTAATTACACAAAATTGATTTTGATTAACGTACATTTATCATATTGTTATATTGTAAAACAGGGACAAGACATGTATGTGTGAAATCCTTTTAAACAATACAGAGTGATCTTTTATCATAAAACACTATTATTTACTCATTATTTCAAAAAGTATTCATGTATTTGAAAATATTTTTTTACATAGTTCTAAGTTGTTAAAAAAACGTATTTATTAAAAATTATATGTTTAAATATTGTTTATCCTTATATTTTTTTGAATAACAACATAGTTTTAATTTCATATTCCAAAGCAGAATAATTTTCTGAGTATTTTAATACATAAAAATTGAATTTAGGACAAGTAGTTTATGAGTTATGCATATTTAAAGTTATGACAAGCGGAGTAGTGAACAAACATTTTGTGGGTTAACCCCGTATCACTCCACTACGCATATCAAAAACTATAAATACTTATAACTTATAAGCTACTCGCCCTAAATTTGATGTATATGTATCAAAATACTCAGAAATTATTCTGCTTTGGAACATGAAACTAAAACTCTATGTTGTCATTCAATAAAGTAAAAAACTTAAAAAAATATAAGGATAAAAAATATTTAAAAATATTATTTTTTTTAACAACTTGAAACTATGTAAAAATATATTTTTTAAAACATGAATACTTTTTGAAATAATGAGTGTTTTATGATAAAAGAATCATCCTGTGTATTTTAGAAATATGTATTTAGTAAGTGTTTAAAACATTTTAAATTTTCATCAAATATAAACTAATTATAACTTAACTATGACTAATAATAAATAATTAACACTGAATAAAATAGATTAACTATGTATATATACCTTCATGTATAAAAGATTAAGTTCTTTAGCAGTTGTTACAGCATCCATATGATACATCTCATAAAATTTTCCCACTTTAAAAAATAATATACAGTCAAAATGTTGTGCTTTTAACTCCCACCACTGTCGAACACCCTAATATAAATAAATTTAGTATATATAAATATAGTTATATAGTACTTATTTGATAATACATTTAAAAAGTATATTTACTGGAGTCAATGTCAGTTTAAAATCTTCTGGTACATATAATGTTCGAGGATTATAGTTAGGATCAGATGGTGATTTTTTATTAGCATCTCTGATTTTTTCTGGTTTCAAAAACTCAAGTTTTAAATGAGGCCAATTGTCATGATCAACTCCATTACCTTTGGTTACCTATAATCAATATATGTATATATATTTTTTAATTATACGCAATATTAATTTAGAATTTAAGTATAAGATAAAAATCATAAAAATAATTAGTTTACTTCTTTGATAGATTTGTCCACAGCAGGGGTATATGATTTATTAAATTTGGAGGATTTAGATTTTCCTACAGATTTTGTATTTTTCCCACTTTTTTTCTAAATAGTTAAGAATGTATTATTACATTAATGTGTATTAATGTGTTAAACAGTGATTATAGTTCAAAAAGATTATGATATACTTTGACAGGGGATACTTCTACATCTGATTCATCATCAATAAATGAATCACTGTCCGATAGTTCAGGACTTTCTTCAGATTCTGAATCATCTAAAGACTTCTCATCTAAAAAAAAAAAAATTACATAGATATGAAATACTAATAATATACACAACTTTAATTAAATCTGAGAACTTGGAACAATACACTGGAATAATGCCTACGTCATAGTCATAAATTTTATAATTTGGATCATTCGGATCCAAACAAACTAAGATGCCTAATGTATACAAAATAAATTATTAATTTAATTTTGTTTATTAAAACAATTTAAAACAGTATAACTCATTTTTTTATTTTGCATTTGTCTTTAGTGAAAAGATTTAATAGATTTAGTTGTTTTAAAAGACTATAACTTACAAACTTATTTTATTTTATATACATTTTAAATGTGTATTTTATTTTGTTTTGATCCAAAATGAAATTTTGATAAGGATTAATAACGCATGTGATGTCACACTATTCATCCATATTTAATTTATTTAAAACAAATACCTGGCTTATATTCATCACCAGAATCTTCTTCATCACCGCTCAAATCTTCTAATGCAAGCCTACGGCGTTTTTTCATAGGCAACTCTTCATTTTCTTCATTTTCTTCCATAGATTCATCTAAAAACAATAAAAAAATTAATGGCATATATTTTTCAATATGTTATAGGTTATTTATTTATATCTTTAAATTTGTTATATGCATAAAAAAAATACACAATTACAAACACTACAAAAAAGTTATATTTGGGCTAAATAATACTCTAGTTAACAACTATTATGGATAAAGTTCAATATTATTATAAAAACGATGATAAATCATACAAGTATTGAAACCATTTCCTATACTAATGTTGTATAATTGTAATACATGTAGATGATTTAAAAGAATTGATGTTAAAGCAATCCCATATTTCAAAATACAAAGGCTTTGGAAAACTTCATTGTAATATAATCTAATTAATCAATTTTAAATACATAATTATTTTATTAATAAAAATAGTATCTATAAGTAGGTAACTACTTAGATATATATTTAATTTAGTAAGTATAATAATAATACTTTTCTTACAAAAACTCATACTATTGTAAAATAAAATTAAGTGCATAATATTGATATCATAATGAATAAAAAAAATTACACATTATATTCTTTAAATGAGCATTTTGTAAATTGTATTTAAAATATTTGCTATTAGTTCTTGAATGACAATGACCACATATTTATCTATAGACATTAAAATATATAGTTTTAGGCAATCGAAGTATTCAAGTACAGATGCAGACACTTATTTTGTAAAGTATTAAAAATACATACTTGAATACTTGGTCAAAAATTATTTAAAAAAAAAATAAACATTTTAGACACTTCAGTGGTTTTGGTACTTTCAGGGTATATTGACTACCAAAATATTTAAATAAAAAAGTATAATAAATATTAAGTATAGGTATTAGGTAAAAATTATTTATAATTCATACAATTTGCAACACTTCATGTTCTTAAAAAAGTTAGACAGCTTCCTATTCTAACAATGGCAAACTAAAATAATTCATGTTCTCAAAAAAATATTTGTTAGATAGGTTCTAATTAATAATATAGCTGACAACTACTATGGACAAAAGATACCAAATAAACAACTGTCAACTGACTGATAAAATAAATGGTTAATGATCTAATCAATATATTATGTGGATAGTAAATTGTATAAAACCAAATTGAATTGATGATAGGTACAAATTACAAGGCGGGGATATAAAATTAAAAATAGATTCATGATTTTATTATTTGTTACTAGACACACTAGGTATACAAGATAGTCGATATAACCAGAATGATCATAGAATTTAATTTTGGAAATATTTAGGTAATTGAAATAACCTGGAAATACCATAGTTTTATATATGTTTTTTACTTCCTAAATCAATGGAAAAGTTTTTATAAAAATGTTCATGTTATAAGTATAAAAAATAAAAATTTACCAACTACATTTTTTTTGAAAATTAGTACATTATTAAAAAAGGTAGGTGCAGATATTTTAACAATTTATTAAAACACTTTGTTCAACTACTTAAATCAAAAGTATTTAAATAAATACTCGAGTAAGTACTTAAAAAGTATTTGAATACTTTCACTCGAGTACTTTAGATTAGTATAAGACTGGTTTTAGGATACATTGATGAAATATTTCAATGATAAAATAATAAATAGGTACCTATATAAGCTCAAAAAAGCCAGTAGTTTCCATGTGTGGTCTAACAGCCATATTTAGGCAGATACTGAGTAAACATTATTATTACTGTATGAAAAATTAATTAAAAAAAATTATTTTGTGTATTTATGTAAAAATATATATTTATAGAGTAATGTTAACTCGAATATTAATGAATATTTTCTATCATATGAAACTCTCAACTACTATAAACACTTATAAGTATCTATATTATTAATTATTACCAAGCGGTTTGGGTTTTCTTTTTTCAGTAGTTTTCTTCGTACTAGCACCATTGCTGATGGTTTTTTTTCCAGAACTTCCATTAACTGCAGATTTTGGTGTCCTCTTAGGAGTGACAGAATTACCCTTATTAGTATTCGATAACTGACGTTTTGACGGAGTCTTCGACGACACTACACCGTCAGGCTTAGGTGATCCATTCGCTTTAGGAGCTCCAGAGCTAGGTGACCTGGTAAAGTAATTGAACAGCGTATTTTTGGACATATTAATGGTTCAATAAGCACAAAAGTCAAAAGTATATAATGACTGATGACACGAGGGAATTCACTTTTGATGACCGAGTGCGGTACGGTTTATGGAAAACTAGAGAAAAATAGTGTACACGATGCGTTTAGATGTGAATACTCAATTGTCGCAGTAGTTGAACAAAAAGAAACTGGCACGAAAAACTCATTTCACGGACAATGTTCATCTACCTTCAACATGTAACATGTGTCGTACATACTACAAAAAACAAAATACAAAGTGTACTATATAAGTGCAGGTAGCATATCTTTGTAGGACAGAAAAATTAACCAAATTCAATATACATACCTTCTACCTGTAACCTATTGGGATAATGAATAATAATAATAATCGGAATGCTAACAACACATTTTGGCGGCAAATGTGAATCACCAATCATATTGACGATATCGTACTATAAATAATACACATGAACATGGTAATACAGTACCAAGAACAAATACGAGTGACACAAGTTATGAAGTTAGAAACGACATTTAAAAATAAAATATATTATTTTAAATATGAACAAAAAAAAAACTTTATATCTTATACCGCGGTTAGCTAATATACCGCACCTATCGCTTACGAATTTCAACCTATATGGAAACGTTACAGACGTTCGTATTTTCAAACGTTTACCGCTATTGCATTTTCCCTACGTTCGTTGTATGGTGTCAGTGGCGTAGCCAAGGGGGGGGGGGCTAAAGGGGCTATAGCCTCCCCGTGTTTTTTAAATTGTTTTGCATTATTTAAATTTAAATATGGAAATTGTTTTACAAATTTTAATTATTTAAAATAGTAAATACGTTAACAGCAAATCAACGTTAATATGTAATCAGTATTTTTGTTTTGTTTTTGATTTTCAATAATTCAAGTTAAAAGTATTTAGCCTTCCTCATAAAAAAATTCTGGCTACGGCTCTGTATGGTGCAGCTTTGTGGGGTCAAAATTTGTAAGTGACTCAACCAAAAGAGATTAACTGTTTTATAATACATATTGTTTTGCATTATACATTTAATGTGATCGAACTATCGAATAAATCAATATTCCAATATTTCCAATGAATACATTTTGAATTTTGTTGACAGATTTTAACTACCAGGGTAACAGTTAATGCCTTATTTATGGGAATCATGTCAATCACGATAGTATCATCAATAGAAAACGGATTAAAACGCTCTTTAAACAAGAAAAATACCTTAAAAAATGCTCTTGAAATTATTTTTAACATTGAAAAAATTTATTTAACTATATACATTTTTATTCTTAGGTGTTAATTATTCATATCATTTTCGTCATCTTCTAGTTCTCCTATCTTATTTTTACTCTGATAATTATTTCCAAAAAATGAATATACAATTTAGATAATTACATTGGTTATACTTTTACCTTGTGTTTCATAATAACACTATATAATCAGGTGCTACTAAATGTTTATCGAATTTTATCAATTCCTTTATAAAAATGACTTAAAAACATAAAAAACGCACAAAAAATGCTCTAAGAATCAGAAGTCTTAAAAACGCAAGAAAGTGCTAAATAAAAGTTACATTTTTAATTCCTTGATGTATTAAATTAACTTTGTGCTTGGAAAGCAATTTTTTCGGTTTGTTTAGTACAAATAATTTTATTTAAAATAATATTCTTTCTTAGTACATACAACTAAGTATATAATATATTACTTTATAGTATATTAATATTATTTACATTGTTTTCATTGTACATTTTATACATTGTAAAAAATATAGAATAAGTAACCGCTTCACTCGCCTTTTTGTTAGTTAATCGTACTTTACTAAAATACAGAAATATTATTTGTGACATAACGTGGAGCAGTCAAGAATTTATGAATATACAGTAGAAATAATTACAGGAATAAATATTGATACTTGTCTGAGATGCCTATTTATTATTTATTGATAAAATTGTGTATTAGGCACATTTTTGTATTTTAAACTTAAAACATTATATTTTATTTTTATATATTAATTATTATTAATAATGCTAATTAAAATTATGATTAATAATAATTGATAATTGATAATCATATAATCAAATTAAATATATTTTACTATTATATCATATCAATTAATTTTTACTTATATAATACAAGCTATATAACTCGATTTAACCCGGGAAAAAATTAACAAATTTAAAATACGGCGCTATATATAGGTGTAATTCGGTTTTAGACATTTTAATGAAATACTTATCTCTGTTCACGGGAAAATTGGTGTCGTGTACCACAAAATTCGATTGAGATGGCCAATCAGCTTGTGGTGGATTGACATTTGGTTATTTTTTAACGTGGTTCAAATTACTTTCTACAAATTTCTGATACAGTGATACCTGTAGAAATTATATCTGATTTATTTTGATGTATATCAGCAACTACGGGATGTCAAGGGCAAAGCAATGCCACGGGGCCCTCAACCCTTATAAATACAATTTGTATTTGAAAATAAATAAAAAATAAATTGAATAAAAAACATTTGAATTTTATTTTACAACTACTGTTAGAAGAAAGTGTAAAAAAAAACGATTAAAATATAAATTATGTAAAAATAGTGTGGTCCTCTACGCTCTGAAATGACTTGGGTCACCGGCGGCATGTGGCAGCCAACGTTTTTAAAGACATTTTGGATATGCCACTGGGGTTGAATATTATATGTATAATAAAAGATTGCGTTAAACTACACACATATTTTTCAAATTAACTGCATAATTTATATAACAAATTCTAAACAATATAAACTTATTTTTTTGAAACATTTTTCTCGAGTTAATAAGTTACAGTCTGTAAAATCTATTTATCTATATAAATCATACCCCATAGGAAAATTCTAACTTTTAAGTTTTTAATTTCAAAATTACGAATACTGAGAACACCTGGGTTTAACTATTATTTTGATTTTTAATTGACGGCAGGCTATTTATTTTGTATTGTAGCTGGGGAATTTATACGAGAATATTATTAAATTCTTATATTTAATATTAATTAATTATTAAATTATGTTTTCAGCTGATCGTACAATACAACTCAGAATAATTGCCAAATAAAAAACAGAAAATTAATATGTTCATTTTATAGTATTTAAAAAAAAAAAAAATTCTGGCTGCATTAAGAATAAATAGTTACGTTATTTGCTTAAGACTATTAACAACTCAAGTGTTATTCAAACATTCAATTTATATTTTTGTTAAAAGTTCTTACCTAAAGTTTACCTAGAACTTATTCGTCATTTGCGTTTATGTATTTTTGTTAAAAGCTCTTACCTAGTTTACCTAGAATTTGTTCACCATTCGCGTTTATATATAACTGTTTAGAAATGGATACGAACCACGTATTAAAAAAAATAGTCAATTTTTTTTGGAAAAAAAAATGTACATATTGCAATAAAATTAAATTGTTCAAGAAACTATATATATGTTCTTGTCAAATGGTTTGTCATAAGAGTTGCCACATGAAATCGATGGAAAAAACAGAAGACATTGTAGCTGCTGCCGCTCAATGTTCCGTGATAAAGCATGATGAAATCATCGGGCACAAAGGAGATGGTTTGGTAATTACAGAAAAATATCAATATCTAAAGAACCAAGTACAAAACACCAGCTTATTTGTTAACATATTGTAGATAAACCTATGATCCATATAATAATAATATGAGCATAATTTAATATACTATTACTAACAATTTGAATAATTGGATGGTTTTTATGAGAAGGGGCATTAGTCATTTTTTGACATTTTTTTTTTTTTTACGTAATTTTGTGTGAAATTTTACGCCCGATCGAATGGTAGCACTGCCGTGGTCGCACGAGAATTTGTTATCAGTTTATCCAGAATTTTAAAATTCGATATGACACAAGTCAAAATAAACTTTTTTTTTTATATTCAAAAGGGCACAAGTCATGTATTACATTTTAAATTTATATAATATAGCTATCCCCGTGCACTTCGTCGCCGGTACAAAATGCACCCGTGTTAAGTTTGGTTGCCTATAATGTATCTTTTAGCGTAAGGATAAAAATATTTTTGGTTCGTGTATACGAGTAGATGATATCCTTGACAGATCAATTTTACATAACTGTCCCGTCTATGGAGTTGCATTTTTTCAATCGATTAACCGATTATGTATCATTCGTTAAAAATAATATATTATTCTAATAATCGCACAACCCTAAACATAATAAAGAGGTAATATATTGAGGTCATTAATCGGGATAAAAACTATCCTATCTTATGACGGAGATAAAATTACACACATTGTTCATAATTTCATCAAAGTCGGTTGAGTAATGTTTCGGAATGCATCAAGAATATGTATATGTATATTTATAGTTATCCAACTTATACAATTTAAACGTTTATTTTAATTAGTAGATAACTCAGAGGTTTTTTAACTTAAGATTTTCATTTCATATTTATATAGTTACATAGTGTAAGATAATAATTATCATTGTTTAGTATCATCAGTGTGTAAAAATAATATAAAATATATTTGCGGTGACGCCCCATATAATAACAAAAATAAGATAGAGCATTAAAGGGGAACTCCAACTAAAAAAGGGTTACTCCTGCTAATTGCGACTCTAGTAAATAAACCTACAATACCGCCTAAAAATAATTTAATAATAATATTGCTTAAAGGATAAATATGAAGTGGATATTAACGAAAACGATTTGGACGAGAAGAATTGTGAAACAACTACAGACAATCTACAGGATTGTTACTCAAATAAGTAAACGATGTTTTTAATAATACCATAGGAATAAGTTATATACATTAAGCCTTAATGATTAAGAGAACAAATCACCAGTCTATTTGTATTAAAATAGTGCGTTCGTTTTTCAATAAATACATATGTTATTTTAATTATTTTCATTGGATAATTTGAGTAATTTTAAAAAAACCGAAATTTTGTCAACATATTAACTTTCAAAGCATATGTAAAAAAATAAATTATTACAATATAGTATGCATTATAAAGTTTTAATATCATACCGATATAAAAACAAAAAATACAATATATGATCACTATGCACAGAAGGTTTACGATTTATGTTAGATAATATGTCATGAATCTAGATAGTAGACAGTATAGTATCAATATAAAAGGTATCCCAAACACCCATGAATTGTGAAAGTCGTAATACATTGATAACTACTTTTATTATACTATTTAAACTTTTAAAATACAATTAATATTTATTCTTATTATTTGTTCGGTTGACTTAGCTTTCAAAGTTTAAAATATTACAAAATTTGTACTTACTGTTAGAAATAACAAGAAACTGATAGAAAAAAAAAATTAAGAAAAATGTTACTAAATAAATCGACAAATCTATAAGAAAACAATTTGATAACAGTTATTAAAAACCGACTATGACGTTTTTAAACATATTGAATGGCGAGAAAAATTTTAATTTCATCAATAATGTTGAACAAATGATAATTTGTTTATGTGAAATATATTATTTTATATAGTAGACATAAATAAAGTTCATAAAAATATGTTTATATGCACATACATAAAACCTAAAATTTTAGGAGTGGGAGTTTGAAGCCCACCCCAGCCATCTTACATACGACTATGCAAACACCTATTTACAATATTTGTATACTACCTACTATTGCCGGTTTGGCGTTTAATAAAAAATAATCATATACTTGAACATTTTATAAGTTATGATTAGAATATAATTTGTAATTTTTGGTAATTTAATATTAAATTAAGTCAATATTTTATCTTTTATGGTATATATAAAAAATATTATAAGTGTCACCTCTCCATTGAATAATAAAAGTCATGGTAGATAGTTACCTATTTTAATATACTATTTAAACTTTTAAAATGCAATTAATATTTATTCTTATTATCTGTATGATTAATTTAACTTTAAAAGTTTAAAATGATAAAAATATCACGAAACTGATAGAATAAAGATATTGTCATTGTAAAAATGTTAATAAATCAATTGACAAATTTATAACGAGATAGTTCTAAAAACCGAATATGACGTTTTTAAACATAGTGCTTTGTAAGAAAAATTTATAATTTTATCGAAGCTGAAGACTGTAAAATCGAATTACTTTACATTATTCACAATTATGTTGGTATTGAATTTTACTTTCAAATTATTTAAAAAATACTCAATTATCTGAATTAAATTCGCCAAAAAAAAAAAATTATAGTAATTTTTATTTTTAGGGATGATCTTGTATGTAACGAAGAAGAGGAAATAGAAGTATTGTCACAATTATGTATAAATGATAATACAAAAATTTCTTCCGAAAAATCTCTTAATGCAAAATTGTTTGCTGATAAATATTGGAAAGCTTATTTTCCAGTCCACCCCGAAGAGTATGTATTATTAATAAACAGTACATATAGATATAAACTGTTATTAATCGAGTAAATAGTCATTTATGTTATGGAGGGCGTGGGATTTCAAAAAATGTGGTACAGCAGATATTTTCTTTAATTGGTTATTATTTATTATTCGTATTGATGTTTACAACTGCTTTGAATGATTATTCGTTTATATGAAATATATTTTTTTTATATAATAAGCATAAATAATGTTAATAAAAATATATTTTGTGGAGTGACATTTAACCTAAAATTCTAGTGGTGGGGATTTGAAGCCAACCTTAGTCCCTTACTTACAACTATTCAAAATCCTAATTACTATATTCGTATGCTACATAAAATTATCGTTTTGGTGTTTAAAAATAGTTATAATTTACTTGAACATTTTATATATTTATAACTAGAAAATAATTTGCAAGTTCTGATAATTAAATAATAAATTTAGTCATTATTTTAATTTTCAATGTATATATAAAACATTTTATAATAAGCGTCCCACTCTCCCTTAAATTATGATAGTCATAATACATAATTACTTACTTTTAAAATGCAATTAATATTTATTCTTATTATCTGTATGATTAATTTAACTTTAAAAGTTTAAAATGATAAAAATATTACGAAACTGATAGAATAAAGATATTATCATTATAAAAATGTTAATAAATCAATTGACAAATCTATAATGAGATAGTTCTAAAAACCGAATATGAAGTTTTTAAACATAGTGCTTTGTATGAAAAATTTATAATTTTATCGAAGCTGAAGACTGTAAAATCGAATAACTTTACTTTATTCACAATAATATTGCAATTTAATTTTAATTTTAAATTATTTAAATGATACTCTATTAGCTTGATTAAATGCTTCAATGAATTCAAAAAAATTAATAGTCATTTTTATATTTAGGAATGATGTGAAATGGAACAAAGTAGAAGATGGAATACAATGTTGGTCACAAGTTCGTGTGAATGATGATACAAAAGTTTCTTCCCAAAAATTAGATGATTCAGAAGATAATAGTGCTGAATTTTTGAATGACTTTTTTTCTGCCCTTCAAAATAAGTATGTATTATTAATAAACAGTACATTTTCATATAAACTGTCATTAAAGGAGTAATGAGACCTTTATGTAATGTAGGATGCGGGATTTCTAAGAATGTGGTATAGTAGACATTTTCTTTAATTGATTAATATTCATTATTCCCATTGATGTTTATAACTGCTTTGAATGATTATTCGTTTATATGAAATATATTTTTTGATATTGTAGGCATAAATAAAGTTAACATAAATATGTTTATAACCACACACATTTTACCGAAAATTTTAGGGGTGAGAGTTTGAAGCCTAACCATGCCCCTTGACTTACGACTAGGAAAACACCTATTTACTATATTTGTATACACCTACTATTGCCGGTTTGGCATTTAATAAACAATAATCATATACTTGAACATTTTATAAATTCATAACTAGAATATAATTTGTAATTTTTCGTAATTTAATATTAAATTAAGTCAGAGATAGGAGATAGTTCTAAAAACCAATTATGACGTTTTTAACCATAATGCTTTGTAAGAAAAATTTATAATTTTATCGAAAGTGTTGACTGTAAAACCGAATAACTTTACATTATTCACAATTATGTTGGAATTAAAGTTTACTTTTAAATTATTTAAAAAATACTCAATTAGCTTGATTAAATTCGACGCTGAATTCAAAAAATGTATAGTAATTTTTATTTTTAGGGATGATCTTGAATGTAACGGAAAAGAAGAAATAGAAATATTGTCACAAGTATGTGTGAATGGTAATACAAAAATTTCTTCCGCTAAAGCTGAAGATACAGAAGATAATAGTGCTGAATATCTGAATGACTTTTTTTCTGTCCTTCATAATAAGTATGTATTATTAATAAACAGTACATATAGATATAAACTGTTATTAATCGAGTAAATAGTCCTTTATGTTATGGAGGGCGTGGGATTTCAAAAAATGTGGTACAGCAGATATTTTCTTTAATTGGTTATTATTTATTATTCGTATTGATGTTTACAACTGCTTTGAATGATTATTCGTTTATATGAAATATATTTTTTTATATAATAAGCATAAATAATGTTAATAAAAATATATTTTGTGGAGTGACATTTAACCTAAAATTCTAGTGGTGGGGATTTGAAGCCAACCTTAGTCCCTTACTTACAACTATTCAAAATCTTAATTACTATATTCGTAAGCTACATAAAATTATCGTTTTGGCGTTTAAAAATAGTTATAATTTACTTGAACATTTTATATATTTATAACTAGAAAATAATTTGCAAGTTCTGGTAATTAAATAATAAATTTAGTCATTATTTTAATTTTCAATGTATATATAAAACATTTTATATTAAGTGTCCCACTCTCCCTTAAATTATGATAGTCATAATACATAATTACTTACTTTTAAAATGCAATTAATATTTATTCTTATTATCTGTATGATTAATTTAACTTTAAAAGTTTAAAATGATAAAAATATTACGAAACTGATAGAATAAAGATATTATCATTATAAAAATGTTAATAAATCAATTGACAAATCTATAATGAGATAGTTCTAAAAACCGAATATGACGTTTTTAAACATAGTGCTTTGTATGAAAAATTTATAATTTTATCGAAGCTGAAGACTGTAAAATCGAATAACTTTACTTTATTCACAATAATATTGCAATTTAATTTTAATTTTAAATTATTTAAATGATACTCTATTAGCTTGATTAAATGCTTCAATGAATTCAAAAAAATTAATAGTCATTTTTATATTTAGGAATGATGTGAAATGGAACAAAGTAGAAGATGGAATACAATGTTGGTCACAAGTTCGTGTGAATGATGATACAAAAGTTTCTTCCCAAAAATTAGATGATTCAGAAGATAATAGTGCTGAATTTTTGAATGACTTTTTTTCTGCCCTTCAAAATAAGTATGTATTATTAATAAACAGTACATTTTCATATAAACTGTCATTAAAGGAGTAATGAGACCTTTATGTTAGAGAGGGGTGTTTTTTAAAAATGTGGTTTAGAAATATTTTTTTTAATTGATTTTTATTTATTATTTCCAATGATGTTAGTTTACATTTGCTGTGATTGATTATTCGTTTATATGAAATATAAAGATATTATCATTGCAAAAATGTTCCTAAATCAATTGAAAAATCTATAAGAAAATAGTTTTAAAACCGACGATGACGTATTTATACTTAATGCTTAAGATATTTTTATGAAAATTATTGACTTCAATTTTGAATTATTTAAATTTATTCACAATTATGTTTGACACCAACGTATTAAAATATGGTCTTAAATAAGTTTCGATTACTGTTACTTAACAGTTATTGTAGCATTAAATATTAATTATTAGAATTTTTAATGGGGTTTTTAAGCGGTTCTATTTTATCAGTTTTATAATAATATTTTTTTTCCGGATATATTATTAAAATAAACAATTTTCTTTTTTTTTTTTAGGTGATGTTAAATTATTGTTTCTAGATGCAGATCTTAAACATGTTCAAAATAATTTTGTTGATATTCGTATGCAAGTGAATAGAGGTAAATAGTTAAAAATGTATTGTGATTGGATTTAATGTAAATATAAAAAATATAAAAATTATTGTATTGTTTGTGTGCCATTGCTTAAGGGGAGGCCTTAATCACTGGTCGTTTTCCGCCTCGATCCATCGTTGTCCCTTATGCCGTTAATCAGTTTCCTACTCTCGCTCACGCTTACCAAATGCTTACCCATGCTAACCTAACCTAGCCGAAAGCAATCGCACTCTGTTGTTTCATTTTTCGGTGTACATATGCCTTTCGACTACCATTTCCTTGTTCCGTAAACGTTAAGAGTTGTTTATCATTATTAGGTTAGGTTAGATTAGGTTAGGGTAACCTATCATTATTCGGACGGTATAATTTTCGTACGAGTTAGTGCATTTACTTTGTATAACTATCGTTGTTAACGTCGATCAAAGTTCTCTCTCGTTTAATGCCAATCTCGAGGTCTCATTCGCCGGTGTACGTCCAACGACCCTGTTTCCCAAGTCTACCGATCCATATAAGTATGATATAAATTCGCTCACCTGTGTGATTTATAAGTCCCGTTCGGTGCAACATTGAGTGCGTTTTACGGTTCGCCAACCCGCCTTGTTTTCGTTTGTCCTTTTTGAGTGTCACTTGATCCCTATCCGTGGCTCTGTGGTGCGTTGGTGCGCCATTTCTTCTTGACGTGTCTGACGCTCGCCGTCTGGAGTTACGTTCACCATAACGTATAAAATTCAGATTCTTTATAAAATTGTATATGCTCAAGTCTAAAATGTATTTTTTTTTTGAGTTGAGTCATATATGATTATGGGATTTTATATTGATTGAAGGTTAAGATTCATAAAAAAAAAAAATAAAAAACTCAAATCATCGACCCACGAATGCGTTCTTTTTTTGAAAGCACGTTAACGTTTACGCGGTTGTTTGAAAAAACACGAACGTGGACGTGAACGAGTACCTTTATTAAGTGAACGATTCGAACACTGAATTAATATTTTATTCTGTATAATAACAATGTTTTTCTTGTCCAAGCGCACACCTATAATACGGTGTTACCCTTTTTTTTCTCGTAGTTGTAAATACCAGTACCCCCATATCACAATTATTTCTTTTTTTTATCAATTATTAAAATGCTTTTATATAATATCATATTTTGAGTTTCTATGTTGCTATCACTAAAAATTTCAAATGAATGTATATAATATGTTAATTCATTGACAACATTACTATCTTCAATTAAATCTATAATTTTTTTTAATTTTTGATTTTTCTATACGATAAAATATTATTTTATACATTTTTTTTTTAAATTTGGCTTTAATTCAATACAGCACGTCATTTTGAGTTTCGTAAAAATATGCAATAACCATTAAATATACAGAAATGTGCAAAAAAAAAGAATTTTGCAAGTGACTTATTATAATTTGTAAATATTTTTGACAAAAATTAGAAAATGTGTTAAGGAAAAAATATGGATTTGCATAGAAATTTGCGTTCAAGTTATGAATAATGAAGAACTTTATCCATATTTTTCTTCACTAACATTATTGTAGTCTATTTCTAAATTTTAGTAACAATAAAATCACAAGAATAAATAAATAAATGAAATTACTTATTTAGAATATAAATAATTTATTTTATATTACTGGTTGTATAATAGTACACAGACTTGCCATATGATATACAATATTCTTTATTATTATAACACATACATTTTTAAATTATTTTAATTTGATAACTGTATGTATCGATCATTTTGAAGTTCTGACAGTTTCTCATTTATTTGAAAAGAAATTTAAAATTTATAGTTATTTGAAAAAATATATATCAATGTATATATATATATAGATTACCATACAATATTATATTATTTAACGTACCTACTTGTACCTGATCCTATGATGATTTTATTACACACAAATACCAAAAAGACAACTTGTTTGGGAACAGTTGACCCGTAACCATACACATGGTTTGCGCATTGTTACCTTTTAGACTTTAATAGTTTGTTTATTAATAAGTAAATTATTACATATATTTTCCTTCCCCCTTAACAGACTTAAGACTGTCCATGAATGTATTCATAGGCGTAGTTAAAAATACATGTTAATATTTGCTTATTAATAATTGTTAATAAATAATATTTAATACTTGTTCAAGTCAAAAATGCATGTTAATTAATTTCTAAATCCATATTCAGTAAATATAGGTTAGAGTCACAAATTCTATGTACGCACATTATAAGTTGTCGAGATGTACTGTTTGTGAGGAACTTAATAACATTTCTGTACTCTTTATCGATGATTATCAGTGTCCATCTGTCACCGAGATTAAATATTATTATTTTCGTGAGCGCAAACCAGTTGTACATTTAATATAACCGTATATTTTAGGTAAAAATTATAGATTGTGCGCAAACAAGTTGCAGCCGTTTTTTCTCGACGAGAATATCACAATAAACTTAATGCTTTTTTTAACCTCCTTTGGACTTTTGCTTTCTCTATTTCTTCCTATGCATCTTATTGTTTTTTTTTTCGAAAAATAGAATTAATTAGCATTCCACTTGTGTTATTCTTTTATTAACTGAATACAATTTTCGTTGGAACATTTCACTTTTCTAACAATCTTGTATAATTTTGAATAAAAAATTAAAAAAAAAAGTCAAATTGCACACATAATCGGTGTACGGAAACGTTTTAACGGACGTGATTTTGACAACATTTATCATGTAATTAATACTTGTCTTATTATATAAAATATAAATATTGAGATCCGCCGGGGGCGCTCTAGGTGCCTCATGGTTCAATATCTGACATCGAGAATGCGCTTCGCACGACCAATCGAAAACCTTCGTCGCCGCCGTCGCCGCCGCCCGGTCGTTTTGCGCGCTTCGTCTGCCGCGCGAAATCGGCTTTTTTTTCAAAATCTCCGTCCCCTAGTCCCACCAATTTCCTCTTAACCGACGTTTTTAGTCGACTCCGTCGATGTTTTCTGCCGCCGCGGCGGCTTCGCGGGCGCGCAACGTGTGCGGGCTGCGGTCGACGCGTCTGTAAAACCGACGTTCGACGGCCGATCATTTTGGCGACTCGTGCGCTGCGTTTCGCCGTTGAATTTATTTAAATCGTTTTATAGTTTTACCCGATCGGAGAAAAAAATCTAAGTGTATCCGTACGGTAAACTGTTATTATGACGCGTGTAGTAAATGTTAATTAATTATTAAAAAAAAAAAACACCTTATGATATCTTATTGTACGTTTATTATATCGTGTGTGTACGCGTTGTACGTGCAATTTTTATTATAAACAATTATTTTGTAGGCGAAATTTGTTAAAACACGCGAAAAGAAATTATTTATTTTACGTTATTTGCGAATTATACGATTTGTCTGTGTAAAACGACGTTTAACGTGGAATTATAAGCGGCTCCGAAAGATTCGGTTTCGGTTCACAACTCAAACTGTGGTCGATAGGTGTTAGACGTAGGGTCCCCATGATTAGGCAGGCAGGTTTAAATCCCGCCCTGGTGGATATTTCAGCGGCGCATTAGATTACACTGCCGACCAGTTTTTTGCATTTTTTTTTTTTGATTTTTTCATAAAATATTTTTTATTTCAAAATCATTTAGAAATTTAGAACCATTATTATATATGATACGATAAATACGCGTTTAAGTTTACTTCCGTCTATAAAGTTTTTATTTCTGTAAATTAATAAATTAAGTTAGAAATTATTTTTAATAATATTCGAGTGTCACGGTTTTTGGTAATATTGTATATTCAGTACATATACCATTTCACTTATGCGCCCACATTGCCTACCTGGTAGGTTTAGTTGCGTATTAAAATCGATTTACACCGTTGTTACTGATAATGTATTTAACATTCTAAAACACGATTCGACTTTAAATATTTTGTGAACAAAACAGCGTCCGTCTAACGACGTCAGAAGGTGGTATTGCATAGTCGGGTATCAATTTACACCCGTTGATGACCAACGGCTAGACACCCAAATGAAAGATTCGACTTCGACTTTTTTACGTACCAAACAACACCGGACTATAGACGTCCGGTGGCGTGTGAAAAGTTGATATAATATACCGAAACTTGAGTATTCAAAGTTTTGATTTCACATATTACGCTCACATTGTCTGCGATCCGACGAAGTCGAATCGCCTGCCTGGTATGTTTATTTGTGGATAAACCGAATTTCACCGGTTGACGACAAACTGTTAGACATTCAAATTAATCTCAAGGTTGTTTCTACTTTAACCTTTTCACGTACAAAACAGTACCAGATTTTCGACGTCAGGAGGCAGGAATCGATTTACACTGGTTAGTGGTTGATAACTGAGGTGGTCCCCTGGGAGCGTCTTAAACGGGGTCTACTGTATATTAGTACTATTAGCGTGTTTGTCATTTCTAGACTACAATTAAATGATTAAAATTACATTGGTGGCATGTATTTAAAAAGTTCCATAGTGCCATACACGATACGTTGTAGGACACTTTGTACGATTAACCGGAAAAAATAAAAACCGCAGACAGTTTGTACTATTTCAAAAAGTAATAAAATGTATATGGCGGACAGTTTGTATTATTTCAGTTAAAAAGAAATGTTGAGACATGAAATGTTAGACATAATTATTTGTTATTTCAAAACACAGGTAATTAACAATATTAACATACATAAATAATAATAATAATCAGGGCTAGGATTTGTATGCATTAACAATTGTAAAATATACATTTTTTTTTTATTTTAATTTTTAGAACCTTTAGTAAGAAAATATGCATTTTATTTACCAAAATATGCATTTAAATTTTTATAAGATAAACATAAAAATATTTATTTATTGAAATACATCAGTGATTGGCTGTTTGTCTTAATATAATATAATTGAGAAATAAAATAAAATAATTTAGAAATAAAATTTATAATTCACATTCAATCGTGGAAATATTTTTAATTTTATGTTTGAAAAATTGGAAAATTTATATTTGAAAAAAAAAATCCAAGTTATATACTTTAATCAGCAGAGCTAAAATTAAATACGAAATATTAATATTAAATTATAAATATTGATTACGAAATATGTTATAAAACATGAATTTTTCGCAATAATATTCTTTTATTCAATATATGCAATAATATGTTTTTTATCTAAAATACGCAAAAATATACAAAATAAAAACACCACCATTTACATACCGTACAAAACGTCCGCGATATGGAACTCAAGCAATAGATAGTACAAACTGTCCGTTTACCACGATACACGATATTGTTAGGTATAATATTAAAAAATATAAAAAAATCATATATTACTGTGAATTAATTTTTATTAAATATTATCGTTAAAATACTAGAAAAAAATGTAAACAAAATGTATGTATTATATCTAAAATTATAAAAAAAAAACCAGACATTGGGTAAATGTTATTCGCACAATTTTTTATACAATCCACACGTGTTATTTGATAACTCATCAATGATGTTTCCGCAATGAACTCCTGTTTTTTTTAGTACGTATAATTTATATAATTTATAGTTAATTTCGATATAGAAGTTATGTTCAATGTTTCAGTACTATTTTTTGTATCTTATATACTTTTAATATTTCCGATTTTTTCAATATTCCGTTTTATAAATTTAAAATTAAAAAAAAAAATGTGAATAGAAATTATAAATACTAACATATTATGTAAATAGTCTATGATTTCAGGTACATTTCCCGTTGAATGCCACTACTGGGGGGTAGCTACTCGCCTAAAGCATTTAAGCTCATAATATTTATACCTTGTCACCCATATGCTTATTGTAAACTAGTTAACTGTTTTACAGATTATATATATTCTATTAAATGTTAAAAAAAAAATTTAAAAATATCGTTTATCAGCGTGTATTGATCTCAAATTGGTACACCGATATTACCGTCAATAGTTTGAGAATTTACCTGATCGTAAAACCTTTTTCGAGGTGTTTTCGGAAGTAATTAGAACAGTAAAACAGTCTACTCATCAAATACTGCCTCCCATAGCATACTCTTAGATTATCGATAGTTTTACGACTTTTACGTGTACTATCGATTATTATATCGGTTTCCGCAATGTTCAAAAATATTATTTTAAGATAAACAGTATTTCCCAGACAGATTAGTTTGTCAAATGCAACAATCTTATTGATCACTGATTATCAGTTAAAGATTACTTCATCATCGGCAGTTCAACACGGTCAGTTTTCTTCGTGTACAATTATACATAAACTTAAGTTTTTGACTGTATAATAAAATTATATTTTATCTAAATTATTTTATGTATTGATTTTTTATTATTATTAATTATTACTGTTGAGTCGGTTTATTTACTAAAATATTATAACTATTTATTAACATTTATTATTTTATCAGTTTGTTTAATACGTCTATTAGCTTAAGCCTTATACTATAAGGTATAATATCTAAATAGATTAATTATAGCTATAATTCTGGAGGCAATTCGATGGTCATATGGTAGGCGATTTTTGAGCGCCCCTGTATTTGCATCGAGTACTGGTAATTCAACGTTCCAACTTACTATATACCATGTAGTTTGTTTTATTTAATACTAAAATGGATAAACGATATTTCATAGTTTTTGTATTAATTATAGGTTTATATTGTATAGTCGTGTATAGAAATTAAATGTCAATAATAATATTATTATTCCGGTAGTTTTTCACGTTTTTTTTTTTTTATTTGGTGGATTGGTGTTATGTGGGTATAACATTGTATCGGTTCGATAATTTGGGTGAATCAATAATATCATGTACAAGGATAATTATATCATCATTTATTAATATATAATAGGTATACATGCAGAAATTCAGAACGATTCACTAATTATGCTCACCAGTATTTTTTCTTTATTAATGATTTTATACGAATTCATATTTTTAAGTAGGTACCTATACTCAAGAATCACATTTCCTCATACTTAGATTTTTTATATCATATAAAAACAAACTTCTTTTTTTTCTACAAAAGAATCAGCCTATTCAGTCATTTTTTGTAAATTATTAATCAGATGACTTTTCTAAAATTCTAATGTATCTATCTAAATAATAGTTTTCGAGTTAATTAACTTTGTGTATACCAATAATAATAGGTCAACAATAATGGGTTTGAAAAATGTAAAAGCTATGAGTATTTGAACATTTTGGTAATTAATATTAATGATCATACATTTTATAATTTGTTAAACTTATCCGAGTATAATAAAAACTAAATCCAATATCACATTTATTTTATATTTTTGTAAAACTATTTTTAAGGACCATTATCTTCAATACCTATATATTATCATACGTTTTAATAATTCAGAAACTGACTTGTTTGAGTTTTGATTTAAATCCATTATTCATTTATATTTAACGATTAAATGGATAAGAGCTTTTAGTTTTTGTATTATTATTAAACTATATGTACATGATTTATAAATACACATAGGCATTATATACATAATATATTATTATATAAATTACTAGTAGGTAGACATCTGTATCTTAGATGTATGTTTCACATTAACACATACATTTTTAAATTATGCGACTTTCGTTATACATTTATATATCATCTACAGGTGTATTATACACCGTCCAACGAAAATATACACTAATTTATTTAAGTTTGTATACCTACTAAACGATTCAATTACCATTTATTTATTAATTACCTTACTTATTATGTTAAATTATCAAATTTCTTTCATTGCCTCTTGTTTTAATACATTATTATATTAACAAATAATAAACCATGGCCAGACACTGTAATTTGCCAATGACAAATTACGTAATGCTCTTGTTATGTTTTAAAGATGTCGGGAAAAAATAATACAATAAAATATAAAAATTTATAATATATTATTCTAGAATCCATTATTATGGACTGTTTATTAAGCTATAAATAAACGCGAGCATCAGCGAACCTATATTATACCGTTGACATAGGCGCAATTAAACCTAAAATTCAGAGAATACTAAAATTGTTAACAGCCAACAAATACCCATCTAACAAATTAATTATTCTCATCTCACCCATTTGAAAAATATTTAAATTAGATAAGATGACTAAAGTAACTTTTTTTTATTTTTTTATAATATTTTATAATAAGTTTATAGATATTTACTTTTTTTAGTATCTTTAAAAGCTAATAATATTATGTGAATTATTTTGAATAATACAATATATTATTAAATAACAGTAATAACTTAATAACAAATATAATGTGTATTATAATTTATTTCTAAACTACCTATTTTCCTTGTTTTTATAGTGTTATTATCGAAAACTAACTAATATGAAGTTATTTTTGAATAATTGTACATTGATAATATTAACTGTGGTAATTATTATTTTTATCAAACCGTTTTATAATTTATTAATCTAAAGTAAAATATTTAAAAATACAAATGTTGAAATAATGAATTTGAACAATCAAAAAATACATATTATATTATTATTATAATTATATACTATATTATATTATATACATATTCGTATTACAGTTTGAAGTGTTGAATAAGTTGTTCAATCTATGTTTATAAAGGTTAATGTTCATAATATTCAGTTTATGGTATGTACATAGACTTAATA
Source organism: Rhopalosiphum maidis (assembly GCF_003676215.2). NCBI lineage: Eukaryota > Metazoa > Arthropoda > Insecta > Hemiptera > Aphididae > Rhopalosiphum > Rhopalosiphum maidis. Next base: position 32,667,459 of record NC_040880.1, read on the forward strand.
TAGTATAATATAGTAATGTATGCATAATACATTTTCAATGATATTACATAAAAAATTAAAACAAATGTGTCGTCTTCGTATGGAATATAATATATTAAGTAAATCAATTAATGTTATTTATTAGTTTATTTCTTTGCGTTATTAGATAGGTATATCACACAACATTTTTCAAATATAGCAATAGTTTAATGAATTTATGATATTAGATGTATGGTCAATAGTTATTATAAAATTGTCATGTTAATTCTTTAAATCCATTTAAAGTGAAATATTTTTTTTATACATAAATCGAAACATAATTGTGGATAATTTGATGTCCATTAAAAGATCGCCTATTTTTTTTCAAATCGACTGTAATTGCCATCAATTGATCCTTTAAATTGTTTAGAAGCTTCGAGGGACTCATGCGTTTCAGCATCTCATTTTTGTAAGAAACCAGCAGTCCTGTGATTTTCTCAACTAATCCGCTTTGATCGGATTTGATGTAGGCATCAATAAAGGCATTGATTCCTTCGTCGATTTTTGATTTTGTTAAATTCTTGTAGTGGATACCGGTCATGCTCACCTAAGCAACGGACATAAAACATTACGGTACAATATATTATACTACGCAATCATTACAACACCCATAATATAATGTATAATATATAAATTACATATTAGGCAACTAGCAAGGTAAAGTAGCTCAGGGATGGAATGAATCTTCTTATTTTAATAGAGAGTTCACTGTTTGGTAGTTTTATATAGAATCTTAAACAACGGTTTAAATTATTATTATTATTATTATTTATTTATCAAATATTATATTACAATTTAAAATATATAAACTTAAAATTTAAAAGTTTATTTGAGCAATTCGTACGTTGAAAATTGATAAATCAATAAATTGATTTTGATGCGGTCAGATAAAAATGTGTATTAATTAAAAAGATGAAATTAAATTGAGATCAGAATCTAGACGTCAAGAAGATAGTATAGAGATTTTAAGTGAGATTTTTAAATTTATTTTTTATTTTTAGAACTTCTAGTAACAACTATGGAAGTACTTTAAGTGAGTTAAGGATGAGGAAATATTCACGAGGAGGATATTTAATTTTGGGATTGTGGATTACATAAAATAATAATTTATTCTGAACTTGCTCGATTTTCGTGTTTCTGTTGATGGAATCCTAAAATGTCTAGAGCTTTACCAATGGTAATATTTATGAAATGTTCAAAGTACAAGGAAGAAGTTAAGTTGAATTATACGTATTTGATGTAGTCAATCTAGTGGAGTAATATATCATGAAGAGAATACAAATAATACAATGAAGATTGACTCTAGAAAAAGATCACATTACATTTGTAAATATTAATAATTTATTTTGAGTCAAATTAATTTTCTAGTGTAGTAAATGAAGAGGGCTTAAATTGCTTCTTTAATGAACACCAGCTAAAACAAGGTGAGACTTAGAAACAAAATTACTATCTATACTAGTAACTACAGTGTGAGATTTCAACTAAGAAAAAATATTTTTGATACCAAATGCCTCGATGTTATAATAATAAATATATATATACATTATATATTATCTAAATTATATACATTATATCAGTATACTGATTATTACCAAAACGCTTTCCAAGGATACGTCTAATGTTTTGTTTCTGTTGCTGAGCCGACAATCTCCTTCCGAAAAGATAACCATGTTACAGTCCAAAAACGTCTCGACATTAATATACAACGTATTAACAGCAATGCTAGAATGATATACAAAATTAAAAATGTTTAACATATAAATTATGATTTATGATGTATGAGTGTATTCTGATAAATAGTGAAAATATGTAAGTAACGTATGTGCGTTTGGTTACTATCGAGATTTACGATGCATGATTTGTAAATAAATATAATATATTATACATAATACGTAATAACTAATAAGTATACCAAAATGCGTATAATATATTATGAAAAACTATCATTATTTTCATATATAGTGAATGTACAGACTGGAAAAAAACAGTGGACCTTTCTACTGTGAAGTAGGTAAATTTTGAGTGTATTTAATTAATTAACTAATTTTTGCCAAAGATCAATCATATATGTTGTAAGTAACCTTACACATAAATAATTAATTTTTTTCAAAATCTAACTAGCATTAAAAATACTAAAATTCATATTTACAAATTCTTGAATTTTTTAATACTGGAGTGATTTTTGGAGATAAAAATTTATCTAGATACTTTTTAAATAATAGCCCCTTCCCTCTTTTGAGCTGTAAATTAATTGGTAGATATTTTTTCTGAATATTGTTGACGTATCAAAATCAAAATTTTAGTGAGTAGTGTTTGAGCTATTTAACTTGTGTATAAGGATAGTAACTCCCAATAATGGGTTTAGAAGAATAAAGCAGTGGTATTATTTTTTAGAAATATTTTCATGGTTTTGACGAGTTTTTTTACAATTTGAATTTATATTTTTAAAAATAAGCTATTAATATTTATTTATAAATAGCTATTAAGTAAAATTAAAATAACTTAAAGGAATCTTCGGAATCTTGTATTCAATATTCGAGATTTTTTACTTGTAAACGACAATTTAATAAATTGAAAATGAATAACTAATAAAAGTCAAAAATTTCAAATATCTATAAATAACTCAAAAATATTCAAAATATTTTGAAAATTATACTAGGCTAGTAAATTTTATTATGAAAATTTGGTGAAAATATTAATTGTTACAATATAGTTATTCATTTTTCGATATTTTTTTTGTTTTTCTAATTATTTTGAAAATTACTGAAAATTCTTCTTAAGTATCAACTAAATCAAATTTGATGCCAGAAACTACTATTTAAAATAAATATCGAAGTATTATTTCTACAAAAAAAGTGTCTACAAACACACACAAAAAAAATTAAAAATATACATTATTGTCTAAATATAACAACTAAACTAGGGTGAAAATTTTTTTTGTTCTTATATGTTTTATTATCTATACCACAAGACAATATCATATTTTAACTGTTGATAATTATCTAAAATAGATTTCAATATTTCTACAGCTAAATTATACTTATTGATGTTTTTTTGTATCTATATTTTTTAAAAATTAAATCTATACTATAAAATATAAATTAATAATTACCAATTCGATTTTTGTATCGGTAGTTTAACACTAAACGTAGTATGTTCTAGAACAATCTTATAAGTCTTATTGTTGACGATTTTAGCTATTTAGAATTTAGATTCTTTGAGAAAATCGTGATAAAAGGTAAAATATTGGTATTTGGTTTTACAATTTATTATTATTTGGACCAACAATTATATGCTTTAAAAACAGGCATAGGTACTTAGATTATGAAACAAATGTTGGTATAAACTAGCTATTTTTTGGACCAATCAATAAAAATATACAAATCCATACAAGTGTTTGCCTTAATTATTATCTTTTGTTTTTCATAAAAACATAAAACTTACGTCATGTTACCGGCACCAATAACGGGAGAATTGTCGACAATCCCCTTCAATGTATAGTCGGTTTTAATTGCCAATGCCGGTATGGTGACTTTAAATTGAGTTGACATGGTGCACACATCAAGATCACATTTTTGTATCATTACATTTTCCAAACCTTCCAATAAGATATTTTTTATTTTAAATTCTGAAATACTGTAAAAATACTTAAATTGTTATTCTACGTGATACTCTAATCAGAGATGGATTTACACAATTGCCGCCCCCCTAGGCAAATTTTATTTTGCCGTCCCATCAAATGTATCAATGAGAAAACGTATTTTGAAGTACTTATTAAACATAAGTTACATAACTACTAAAAAAATAAAATATAAAGACTGATACTAAACAATAACTATAAGCTATGTTCATAAACTGCAGTTCTAGCCAAGAAAATAGTATACCAATATAATATTTTTTTAAATATAATCTATTACTATTTTTTTTTAAATAAATTTACCGCCCTAGGAAACTGATTACTTTGCCTGACACTAAATCCACCATTGACTCCAATAGTCAAATTGTAAATCGAAAACATATATACAACGAGTATTAAATACCAGCTGTTATTAGGTATATGCAATTTTAGAATATAGATCTACGAAACTAAAGTCGCTAGTATATGTTAATTATTGTAAAAATATTGATTAAAATAAATACACACAATTTAACTTTGTCTTTATACTTTTGGAAGTTTTAGAAGTGACTTAATGCTGTGATTTAATTTGTAGAACGCGTGATCAATATAATCGAATATTAATACTATTATTCTGTGATATACAATGTAGATATAATATACAATAAATATAATCACGATCCGGTTAAATAAAATTCATAGTATTATCTGGTTTTCGAAAATGATTGATTAAATATATATGTATACTGTATAGGTATCGAATAGGTACATAGATTTTGTATTATATTGAATAGGTACTCGCCTCATTCCGTTCGTTTCTGACTGATTGAAGACTGGCAATTCAGGAATGTGTATGTGTGCTAAAGATGTCTGTTGATCGGAAATCATAACTTCCAACAGTGACTTCAAGGATTTGTTCAGTATTCTCGAATACATTGTTTGCCCTGAGTTGCATATTCCTTTTAAAATTGCCATATCTATTTTGTATCATATCGGGGAAAAAACAAACACAGAATAATTAGTTTATCGGAGAAAAGTGTACTCAGCACATTATACACGCTTAATAATGGTCGAATAATAAAATTAAGCATACAATATATGACGAACTCAGAATCATTATAATATCACCTATATTAATATAGGAATAAAATATAGATACACTTTGTGCATCACTATATTGATAATTTCAACCATTTTTGTAGACATGGTTGTGCTTGATTCGATATTTAGGTAATGCAACATCGTCCATTTAGTAGTAATGTACAGCTAAAAGTATCATGGTTCATGGTTGATAAATCATTTGCGTACCCGCATATATTATTTATTAACAGAACCGGAAATGATTATGAATAGCAAGTTATTTTGAACCTTCGAGCTTGAAATTTGACGGTCATAATAATAGTAATATTCAATTTTTGAATATTCAGTCGAACAAGATTAAAAAATTAAAATGTACGGTGAGTAGATGACTCGTAATTACAACCATTCTATTTATCCATGGATTTTTATTGAAATATTTTTAAGTATTTTAATCATGACTATTATTTAAAATTTAATTGAATAAGAGCTGATTTTTTAAATTAAGTTTTAATTCTAGTTAGTTAACCATTAATTTTTTTTTAAGTGCTTATAAAATACTGTACCGTTTTTAAATAATACATCGTAGTTTAGTTAGTTAATTGAAGATTAATCCAAAATCAATATACTTTTAAAAATGGTTATTTCGTAATAAACAAATAGTATCTGTTAATATCAATAAATAATAATTTTATTATAAACTGATTACCATTTACCGGCGCACTTCGATATAATGTATTTTATATAAAACCGATTGTTTAAACTAATTAAATATGTAATGAATAGAATAGTTATTTAGTTATCATAACTAATTTAAAATAAATAAAAAAAAAACTCGAAGAGGAAAAGATCCAAAAATGTCTGTATCATTCAAAAGCAAATTTTGCATTAGAGCAATAATAAAAAAAATTAATTCCTGACACAAAACATTCAAATCTATAAGTTGAAAAAATAAAGAAAGAGCTAACAGGAAATAAATAGTTGTAGAATATATAATAGCTAAACTGCTGGCTGTTTATGTACTAGATAGGTATTATTAATAAAGCGGAGAGATGGAAACAACTTGAAGAATATGATGTATGGAAATATTAAGAAATCAATAAGATCCCTAAAATCGGCACTATTTGTGGTTGGTGGAGGACCAATACATGTACATGAATCATCAACAGATTACTTAGCTGAATTATTCAGAACTATACAAGTTTTGGTAGAATAAAGTATCCCATACAAATAATACTTCAATGTTATTGGCTATATTAGTATTATACATGTACACTTAATGACATAAAAAAAACTTAAAGCTATTTAAGTAACATACTAGTTAATTAAAAAAAAAAAAAAAACATTAAATCAATTTAAGATTAATAATTATTAATTTTTATTTATTTAAATTATATTAAAAATCATTGATATAGGATATTTATTCCCCGTATACTAAATCCTACGACAGTGTTTTCAGGAATTATTATTGTTTAACAAGATGTTTTATTTTTACTAAAGAACATTTATTTTACTTAATATTTAAAAAAAAATGTTGAAACTTATGCCAATCAATTAGAATTTTCTTATTAATAATTTACTGTAATAAACTCACATTTAAATATATTAATTTATCGCAGAGATACAAATACTAATTAGTGAAAAAAAAAAGGTGATACGAAACTTTAGAATTGGCATTGAATTGGCTCCCAATATAATTTTCAACAAGTGATTCTTAAAATTTAAAAACTTTAAAAATACGCAACTTAAATATTTTTAGTGACACAGTGCCGAATAACTGCTTGCAATTATTTAATCGTTAATTCGATAACTAAAAGGTAAAAGTTATAATTAAATTAGAAATTTGTTAGCTAAATCATTCAATACATTTAATATAAATCATTAATTACTCATAATTAATAATTATAGTTTCAAAATATACTTCCAATTATAATAAATTCTTAAACTATTATTTGAGTTGTATAAATAGGTACGTACTAAATGATTTTTGATTGGCCTGCAGTCTGTTGATAGCCATCAAAGCTTTAGAAGAATAATTAATCATATCTTCTATTGCCATGGTAGTATAATTGGTGGGCAATTCACTGAGTCTGTGATTCTCTGAATCGGAAGACTTAACGACTGACATCACGTTTTTTGACAGCGTTTGTGTACACGAAACGACCAACACGTGAACGAGAACGCACGTAAAAATTGCTTTTAACATCATATTAGTTTTTCTTCTAAAAAAATACAATTTTTTTTTTAATCCATACGTTTTTATAGTACCGTGGTAATAGCGTTGGCTGTAGTATTATATAAATAGGTATATATTTGTTTTCGCCCCGGAATTAGAACTATCGTCGTTCTTAATATTTCGATATGCTCATTCGGCGGAGGTGCAAGATTTATAAACACGCATTAGACAATATATTATGATAATATTGAGTCTTATATTATTGTATTATAATTTTCTTTACGATAAAATGTGTACACTCGTGTTAGACTAGAATAAAAACAATGTTGATTTCGAAAGTCATAAGTTTACAACAGTTTGCGCCACCTCTGAATTTAATATTATGTCACATCATGTTTAACTGTACCTGCAGAATTAAAATGATGCGTGCAAAAATCTCCAACAATATTTAATCTCTTTTGATTTTTCAACTGGAATTTTTCTCTTTAATTAGAGAATTATTCAAGCTTTCCGCAATACCTTAGGTTATTTATCAGAGCACTCTGATTTGTCTCAAACCAATCCCTAAAATCTATGGACCTAAAAATCCGTTCAATGAAACTGTTATTATTTTCTTACTAATTCTCCCGTGCAAAACTTAATTCCCGATCAACCAAAAATCTAATTTATATCACTTCCAGGGAACCCTGCCAAGTTTTAGATGACTAAAATGAAACTAACTGATACTGTATGACGAGAATAATTATTAAATAATTTAAATTCTTCACATGTCCCAACAGTGAGACTTCCTTTTATATTTCTATCACTATTATTCATTCATTGCAAACAATTATTAACTATTATTTTATTTATCGCAAATTTTCATTATTGATTTAGTTAAAGTTAAAAAATTAAAAATTATGGGATGTATACATTCATTCATAACTTATAAATATATAATAATAATATTAAAATTGACGATATAATGATGTTACCTGGTGTACAGACTGGCGATGATGAATAATGAAGTGTATTTGGTCAGTGTATAGGTTAGGCGTGATCGAGTGTTTTGATGGATTTGCTGTAAACATTAAACTTCTTTAATGTCAGCTCTTATATATCATGTTTTCCGAGCCAAATTAATTCGTTAAAAAGAAATTAAAAAAAAGTTTACGATAAAAGTAATAGGTAATAGGATTACACAAATATAATATAAAGAGTAGATAGTGCTTAGTGCCGATAATAAAACGGTAAATTTTTAACAGTGACATTTTATCCCCGAACATTAAAAATGTATATTAATTATTGTACAAAAGTATTATGTACTTAAATATACCTATCCTTATAATACACAGGTGTACATGTATAGTGTATTATCACTATTGATTTATTGAACGCAACTTAATTATATAGCAAATAACTACTATATTAAACAAAATTTATTATAACGTTTGTTCATAATAAATTTCATTATTTTTCTTTTTAGCTGCTTGAAATACAATATGTTTATGGATAGGTTGACATTGACTCAAGCTTAACCTATTAGGTTTTTTGTAGTTTCATATCGTGGTTTGAAATCATTTTTATTCCTGTAATTTTTTTAAATCATAATAATAAATGTCATTCGTTGAAAAGTCTAAAAAAATAATAAACCAAATAATTAAAAATTTTATAATAATAATATGTATTTACGGTAGAGTATTATTCATGAAATGTCGATTATACTAACACAGATTTATACAAAAAAAAAATGATTACCTACTCGAATCTGTATTTAAAATATATATATATATATATACCTATTATTATAGGTATTATTTGAAAGTATTGCCTAGTATACTTCATATTATATTCAAATTTTTTGGAAAATTTATATATATTTTTTATTGGTGCATTTATGTTGACATTTTATTGCGTCCCAACAACTCACGACGGAATACTAGACATATATGGGCATAAAATCTGAAATCTACATATGCAGTTGTAGGTATTCTGGTATTAACGGGTATATTATTATTACAAGTATTATAATAATGTAAATAATATACCGACAAAAACTTTAAATAAGAAATAATAGAAAACATACAACTTAACTTATTCTTCGGTAATATTGTATAGTCTGATAAGGAACACAAAAACAGAAACTTTCTTATGATAAAACTCCTGTTTTATTCGTTAAAATTAAATACCTTCATGATAAATTATGTAAATCCAAGACCAGATTAATTAGATAGTGGGTTTTTTCTCTCCAACACAAGTTTTATGAAAGATCTATGCGATTTTTACGATAATTATAGTGGTAGATCAATGTAGTATTATTACAGCATAATGTATATTTTACTTATATATGTGTACTACTATACCTATATAAATTATAATATATGTATTAAAATCAGCCGTGGGAAGTAATATGTCTGAATCTGATCTTGTGTACATGGTTGATTTACAATTATTATTGTTTATTGTATACACTGTACAAATATAAAGTATATCAAGGCGTTCGAAGTTTGAAGAGTACATTTTATATTTTGGAATATTTTGCATTTTGTTTGAAAAAAACGTATATTTACATTTTACTGTACGCTATTATTTTGTGTATTTTTTGAATATTTAAATATTTATGGTTTTGAACTTTGAATTGGTACATTAAGTTTAAAATTGTTTTCAATGGTGTATTTTTAAGTATATTGTATGATAATTTAAAAAAACACGTAAGTATTTGTTTTAATTGCAAAACTATTTTGTATAACATAATATTACGATAACACATTAAAATTCAATTTAAAAATAAAAAAGAACAGAGATTTATCGTTATATTAAATTACTGATTTTAGTGATTTTCATTGAGAATAAATTCAATTGAGAAAATTTTTTTTCATTTTTATTTATATTGTCTTAATGCATGAATGTGTAAAAAATATGTGTGCAGGTGAAGGTATTAAAAGTGTTTTTATTAGACTGATTATTTTTACGTTATTTCAAATAAAAGAATAATGAAATGGTTTAATTATAATTTATAAATTATAATAATTACCACGTAAGTAAGCAATATTTTAGTTAGCTAACAGTTAACGACTCAATCCTATAAAATTCATACTTTAATACATTGTTTATAGTGTTTTTACTATGTGTTTTACCGTATATATAAATAAATAATGCAGCTGATAATCAACTGTTTATTGATTATAAATACTTCTTATAATGAATTGTAGGTATTATAGTTATGTAAAAGTTTAAAGATTAAGACAATATAAGTACTATTAATTATAAATACTTATATCACCTATTTATCGTGGAAACACACGAAATTATAAAATTAAATAAAATACAAATTACAAAAAAATGAAAAAAATAAACATACATAATAAAAATGTGGGATTCAAATAGTTCTCGAAAAAATATTATCTAAAATAATATATTTATTAATTTTGGTTGAAATTGGAAATAATTTTGGCAGTAAACAGACACGGTGTAACGATCGAGGATAACTTTGTCGGAAAATGGAAATCCCCTTAAAAAACAACAACAGAATACCTATTACCTATACAGATGAGTTATTAGTATGATTTATGCAAAGAAAGTTATGAATATGTTGACGTTTTTTAAGATTAACTTCATATTAAGTTAATGTAAAAAACATTAGTATACTATACTTGATTAAGACAGTCACACAAAATATAAAGTGTTATTTAAAAAACATTGCATGTTCTAACGAAATGGTAATAAATGACTTAAGTCCACGCATAATAAATTATTTATTATTTATACTCCAATTTAATATATTTTACATATTGCACTATTAATTTTTTTCGCGAATAAAATGCAAAATAATGAATCAAAGTAAACTCAGTTATGTTATTAGAAAAACAATTGTATGTTAGTGGACAATTATAAGCGAATGCATAAGCTCAGTAAATTTTAATTAACTATATGTATACACCTACGCAATCTTTACTGTTAAAATGTTAAAATTTGACACATTATTTTTACTTATTATATCTACAAAATACATTTATTTTGATATTTGATCCCATTCACTCAATAATAAAAGATGGATTGAACTAATTGAAATTATGAGATAATTGACAGATATTTTCCCACAAAGTTCAAACGATACCGAATAAAAAAAATAAAATTTATTTATAAAAAAAAAAATAAGATAGTTGAAAACACGTATAATAAAAAGCAATTTATTACTTTATGAAAGTTGATTGAATTTATAAATAACGAAAAAAAGGTTAGGTTAGGTTAGGTTATTTGGTAATTGCTCTGCTATATCTTGTGTAGTAGGTGTCGAGTGTACCTCATCACAAAATTATAAATAAACGCACATCATTGTAGAATAGATATGCTCAGAATCTAAAATATTTGACTAACAACTCCAGGTCTAATTTATGCAAAAATAGCTGGGATTATTATTTTAAATACGTCGTTTTTTCTGCATCTATTTTTCCTTTTTAACTTTCTTGATAACTTCGTGTGCAATACGCCGTGTATTGCTGGGAAATTCAAAAAACGTACTGTTATGAGATTTTACTTTATGTAAATTCTACGGACTGTATTAATTTTTCAAACCCTTGAATTCTAAATATGTTTATGAAATTTTTCAATTATTTATGCTAATCTAAAAATTAAATAAATATTATATTCGACATATAATACAAAAGTAAATAGTAAATATATTATTCCCTTACTCCGATTTTTGAAATCTGAAACGAATAATATCTTTATTGTAATAATCAATAAGCGTATACACTATTATAGGAGAACAGAGACACTTAAAAATTATTTTTATGGTTCATTATCCTTTAATGAACCTATAATTCTCGCACATTTATGACGTAGCAAAAAACCATACACGGTTGGATGGTTGATTTGTCGTAAAACTATATGGCCGTATTATAAAAGAAAAAAATAATATTTCTGTTTTCACTGACTTTTTTTATCGTCATAACTTATGACTTATAAGTATATTCGACGTAAGTTTAAAGTAAGTATAATAAATAATAAAACTTTTTGCGTTTGTTATTTTTTTTTGTAGAGACTTTATAAAGGTTATACCTTGTAATTATCTACCAGCACTTTTTCCTAGGATAAAAATGGTAATATATGTTAAGAAAATAAATCCTATAAGGACTACTACGGTTTCATAATTCATTAGTGTAATAGATGTTTTCGACATAAATACATTCAATTATTTATGATCGATCAGCGTAAACTTGTTTTTGCTGTATTTTTCGCGCAAGGGACAAAGATAATAAACCTCAGTGTTTCATCATTTTAATAAATAATTAAATTCTTCTTCAGTTATATGTTGGTGGTTAAAGTGGTGATATGTCATGATCTTTTTTACTGTCAAAGCTGTTTGGTTTATACTAAGAAATTTAGTATATTAAGATTAATACTAATTAATAATTATTATGTAACTTATGATGTAGATATAATGCAGTTGTCTGGTTTGTTAATTGTGATTGTTTTTTATATTTTTTAGTTATTGAATAAATTCTCTGCAGTGTTTTTAAATCTAAGATATTATATTTTGATATATGACGGAGATTATCATTATAATAAATTAACTTATTTGGAAGTGTTTTAACTATTTTATACATAATAATAATACATTGTACCTATTGCATTTAAAAAAATAAACAAGGGGGAAAGCATGGGTACCGTTCTGCTGTATGATAGGTGTCAAGTGGGTCACTATGATGAATATGTTAAATTTGAATTTATTAATAAATCATCATTATTGTATACGAACAACGATTTTAAGCGGAGACGGTCTATCAGCCTATATTACTATAAGTATATTTTATGTTATGTTCTATGACAGTGGTCGACAACCTTTTTGGATTCACCGTCTACATTCACAAATAAAAAAAAATTCGCAGGCCAAACAAAAATAAAAATTTAATATTCTTAAGTTATTTACTATGAAAAAAATACTATTTAAAACTTTAAAATAATCAAATGAATAAGAAAAAAAAATTATACTAAATTTTAAAATCTTAGATATAAAAATTTTTTTATGTATTTTTAACAATGATTTTAAAATTTTAGAAGATTTATCAAAGTTCTAAATTTAAACATTTATCGTGACTAACAATTGTTTGATATTTTTTAATAAGTAAATGAACAACTCATGAGATCAAACAATTGTAAATAAAACTTACACAAAAAAAAAAACATGTACTTTCACATAATGGTTGTTATTATAAGTCCTGTGGGGTAATGGGTTTACCTTATTTATAGATCACATATAACTATTTGATTGTAGCTAATTATTATAAATATATAGTTAGCGAATTACTTTGTTTGAACAAAAGTATAAATTGTATTTATCAACTATACGCGAAGAAGATGCAAAATTATATATTATAGTACTATACGGAATGGACGTTTCGTCAATTCTCCTAAAATATATGTAGATTAATAGGTAGGAATGTCCGATTTTCGAGGTAAAAGTAATTTGAGCTATAAGAACACACATAATATATTATATTACATTTTGATATCCTATCCGGCTCAGAAAATTCAATTAGTATGCCGTACGTACAAAAAGTAGGTACACATACGTATTCAATACAAACATAGCTATGGTTTTTGTGTTAGTACTTTTTTTTATTCGATTTAGGATTTTTTTTCCAACAGACAGCATATAATGCTTGTGTGTGTAATCTGTAATGGTGTGAAATATCATTATAGTATTTATATTTTAATATATATAAGATATATTATATATATCATAGAAGCATGTGTCATCTTACATCCGATCTATAGTATTATCACGAAGTCTCACCATATAGGTAATAGTTACAACTATTTTTGATTAGGTACTCAATAAAATATAAAAATATATTTATGCGGTAAAAAAATAAAAAAAATTGTGTAAATACATTTTAATTTTATTAATATTTAAATAATAACAAAAAATTAAACGTAAATTACACAAAATATTAAATATCAGAATCACGAAAAAAATTAGAACGAAGACATGATGCTGTGGACACAGCCAGCATGATTACTGCTGAAGGAAAAAGAGAGTCGCCGACTGCGTCGCGGTCCAGATAATATATTGTAATACGCTTACCGTAGATTTCGCACTGGCGGTGTTTTGTCGCTGTCGGCCGCGTGTCTGCATCCGGCTTTTGTCCACAGAGTCACGCACCGTCTGAAAATCAAGTTCCCGCGGGTCCGGTGGCGCCGACGTCCGTGTTCTCATCTCCGATCGTCACTCGCCTCGTTCCAAAGTCTCCACCGTCGTCGTCGTCATTATTGTCCAAAAGGTCAAGCTCTTTTAAAATGAATCACATAATATCAAAATTATTTCCTTCACAATAATTGTTTCAAATAAATAAAACTAAATATATATTTTGATATATAGATACAACAGATGTGCACGCGGCTCGAACCAACCAATTTGCTAGCCAAAACTGTTTTTACCTCAAGAAACTCGACCAACATGAGGCTATCACACGCGAGTCCTGCAGCGGTTTCGGTATCGGAGATTTCGATGGACGGCAGTTGTTCAGATGGGGCGTCTCCGCCAGCCGAAGACTCACAGACCAACCGCACCAGCTCCTCCATAGCGTAAGCGATCACAGTTTCCACTGTCTCGTCTTCATGATCTGTGATATTGTTGACAAATGGTGTTCAGTATGTCACCTACGATGGAATCGAGATCAAGGATATCATCGTGTAATATAGCTTTTTTGGTGACGTTATCTTCAATCGAGGAAACCATTTTGTTGTTGAATATTTTTTGCGTGCGTGCATTTGAAGTTTAGATAGGAAATCCGTCGTTTATTACAAACCAGCGAGTGCCTAACTGTAATATTTTTTTGGCCCAACACTGTCGACGCGGTCTTAACCCCAGGACATTACCACCAAAAATAATAAAAATATTATTATACGATATAATTAAAAACCGTCGAAAAAAACGTGATGTTTTATAGTTTTATATTCTGTAGTAAACACTTAAGTCCTACTGTCATACTGATAAATATATTATATGAATATATAAAATAAGAATTTCCGTATGTTCTACCTACTACGTATATGTTATACGCTGTTATAACAATTATTTTGTGGATGTTTGTACAGTACAGTACACATTTACGATAAATAAATAATATGTTACTGTTACACATAAAAGCTTATATTCCTGACAACAGTTGAATCGATACGCAAAGCCATTACGGAAAAAACCTTTTAGATATTTAAATTTGCAGTGCATATATCCCATGCTTATGGTGTAATGTGACATAAATGACTAAAACGGAATTAACGAGGTCGTCGCTTTATCCAAAAACGAAAAAATTATATAAATGCATTGACGAGTTTATTAATATTGTGTATTTATGTATTGGTGTGCTTAATTATTACAATATTACGTACGCAATTATTAGAAAGTACATGCAATTTACGGAGCAGCATATGCAACAAATGTCACACCATTTAAATTTTTTTTTTTTAGTGCCGGTTGACTGCGAGCGCTGATAAAAAATTATCGATTAAGGCAACTATAAACCCATCAACAGTTTTTCAGTTATTGCAGCTCGTCATCAGGGATAAGATTGTATAACTATTAAAACCATACAAATATATGCCATCATATTATTAAGAATAATATTTAAATAAAAATGACAAAATATTCATAAAGAACAAACGATGAACGATAATGTTCAAGTTAGATCAACTTACTAACAATATAAATTAAAAACTTAATCTAAACAATTTGTTGCTATAGCAAAAATTCAAAATACATTTATATTTTATTTGTATCTAATACGTAAATGTCGTAATAGAAAACGTTAAAAGTGATAAATACGTGAATTTGACTAAAAACAAAAATAATATAATATAAAGATACGAAAAAATCAACAACTTACAGCTGTTTATTTTTGTTGTGTTTTGTTATTGTAATAAAATTATAAATCGATTGTATTTGATACTGTGAAGTATCTGTAATAGATAGCAGCACATAATAGAGTCTAAGACACTTCCATGAGATTAGGTGAGCAACTGAAAAATATGCAGTGCAAAAAAGATCTATCATAAATTTAATTCATAAATTTACCAAACAGTAATAGTAATGGTGCACACAGCACATTCATATACTTGTGACGTACACATATTTACCGAAGCGTTACAACTCGCAACAACTCTTTTGTTAAACGTTTTTCTACGACGTTGCTCTTCAAAGGGTTAGTAAGATAAACATTATAATATTTTTTTTGCCGTTTAAATGAGATTTATGAAACAAACCATGCAAAAAATGTTAATGACTACTTTAAAACATCGTAAATTTGTTTATACATGTATATATAATATATATTATATACGGAATAACTCGTTGTTTATTTCATGACATCGGAAATATATCAAAATCTATGCGAAAAACGCAGTTAAAACCATAAAAGTATACTTCATGAAAGTATTTAGTGCTTGTGTACAATTATTAGTATTTTAGACACACGCGTATATATAATATATATGAACATTGTACGTGGTATTATATAGTCATCTGACTGTGTTTTATTTATCGTGGAAATAATGTACAATATTTTAATGTTCCTATATTTCTTTCGCTTTAAATAATATTAGCACTCAAGTAATAAAGTACCTATGTAACTAATTAATAAAATATAAGTATAAGGTCATAAGCAAAATTTTTTGAATTTTTTCTTTTGAGAGGCTGAAAAAGGTATTCTAAAATGACTCCTATAGGTAGATGGAGGGTAGCTTTCTTCTTTAATTTATCTTCAACAGTTATTTAAATTTCGCAAGAATCTTACGTCATATTTTATTGCTTCACTGTCATTATTACATATTTTTTTTTTTGTACTCAGGCCTATCCCAATAGAAGGTATATGAATCTACAATAAAATAAATTACATACCGAATACAAAAGAATAAGGACATAACGCTAATTAAAATCAAAATTAAAATAACCTCTAACTATGTTTATATTTTGATTTTTTACGATATTTTAATTTCTCGGTTATATAATGAATTAATGATTATTTTAAAATTGTAACATATTACATGCTTAGTAGTTACCTACACAGAATGCTGTTCTCTTTAAATTTAAATGCCCTAATAATAATTCAATTCTTTATAATATTAAAACTAACAACAAATTTTGTTCTATTGAATGCAAATTTACTAAGTTGTACGTGATTGGAATAGAAAAAACAAATGCGAGGAAATCTTTAAATTAATTTTATACAATTTGAATTACAAATATTAGTTAATAGATAAATAACGAAAATATGTTTTATGTGCAATAATTGTGGTGTAATTGGTTTGGTTTTGACGATACTAACATAACCAATTCATGTTATATATTATTATATATAATATATTTTAAACATAAGTATGTGATAATATAAACAAACAATTCTATTTCTTATAAAAGTTCTTGAACTAACCTAACTGTGCTAACTTAATATAATCTTATCCAACCAAATGGTTATTATGGCCTAGGTACCCTCAGCGTTGTAAACAAAATAATTTGATAATGAATTCAAATGAATATAAACTATAATTCAAACATTTAATTACGAAGTATAATAAATTATTTGGTAAAAACCTTTTTAAAAGTCGATCAATATTACTAAGAGTGAAGAGTCAATAATTATTTTAGTTAAAGAACTAGTTTAGATATTATATTTGTATTATTTTTTGTCTCTGCGAACATGGAATAAAGTTTTTTTACTTCCGTTTGTGATCATTAAATTACGATTACCAACTTCATCTGAATCGTTAAAAATATATTTATTGTAGAGGTCTATAATGGTATTTAATTTATTTTTTGAAAGTTTTTTGGAAATTATAATGCAATAGTATAATATTTTTTTATTATTCACTCACCTGTTGCATTTTGGAATAATGGATGAGAAGAATACAAAATAAAATATTTGATAAATTCAAAATATGAAACTCTAAAATAAAAAAAAATAATTAAACAATAATTCTAGGTTGCATGAATCACTAAACAATTTATGAATCAATAGCTAATAATCTCTAAAACATGATTTAATAATTTGTTATTGGTCCATTAAAGTAATCAATTTTTTATGCAACCTAGTTTAAGATACATATGTAATATTACTAATTTATAATCGTGGCCGGCGTCAGGGACGTCATTTTGGGTTTTTTCGGGTGTGCGAAGTATCAAGCAGGCCATTTTTCACCAGGCCATATAAAAATAGAAGTACTACGTAGATGTACATTATTCTGCTTCCAATTATTTCCATACATCATAGATATAATCAATACATTAACATAAATATTAAAAATCAATTTAAAAACTAAAATATACAATAAAAATGTATAGCACAATATTTGTGACTTTGTGTATAAACCAATGTAATTTAAAGTTGTAATCATGATTGACAGTATACCAGTATTGATAGATGTCAATATAAAAATCAAAATATTTAAAATAAAATTTAATTTAAATCATATAAATAATCGTGCATTATTCATCAGGGCTGCAGGCTAATTGGAACTTTTAAAAGTAAGGGGTGCAACCGCACACCCTGATCCTCCCAAATGACGTCCCTGGCTGGCGCTAGCAATATTGATTGGGGTGGAGGGATAATTCAATAATTAGAATAATCCATTTGATTATGTATTTTAAAACTAGAGTAAATTTATATATTGTAAAATGTAAAGATACAATTATTACTCGGGCATATTGGAAAATTTTATTGATATTTAAATTTTGAAGAAAGTTAGTATTTTAAAATTATAATTTTTTTGCAGATTTCAAATTAACATAACTTGCTTTATGTTTAAATATCAAAAACACTCCGAAATTCTCTAGATAATAATCTTAACTTATTTTAAATTGTACACTAATTTGTATATACATAATTGATCAATTTACTGTAATTTTAAAAATAATAGAGTGAAATATATAATGAACTCAACATTTTATAATATATGTCTTACGCGTCTGTAAAACAGAGTCAACACTCAGCACATGCCATTAAGACTAAGACTAAAAATATAAAACAGTACCTTTTTATTATATTAATGTAAATTAATGTAATTGAAATATAATTGTATTATAGCTACAATGAACATTTGTATTTACATTACAAATTAGTAATTACCCTGTAAGTTTAATCGTGTGATACAATTGCGATTATTTATCCACACTTCCACAACACATTCAAACACCATTTCTGCTATCTATAAATGTT
>NC_040880.1:32686639-32729242 GCF_003676215.2 Rhopalosiphum maidis
GTTCTATCTGTGATTTTGTTCATTTCTATCACAGGCGATTTGTGTAAAATGGTGTTATCAATTGATCCGGTGTAAGGCGTATTAAATATATAACCTAAAACATTCTAATCTATGGGTGAACAATGTAGAAAATATAATCCCTATAGTTGGCTAACCGTGGTATTGAACTTGCTGCGGAAACGTGTCGGTAGATAAAAAAAAAATTATCATCATAACTGTTTTAGTTGCACGGTCGATACTATAATATTATATAATATAATATTCAGTGGTTAAGCGAGTGGTTAGTTAGTGTAATTATCAGCGATATTATATCATTATATTTTTACGTTAACTTGTATTACTAAGCTATTTTCGCGGACACATTAAACGCACAGAGTACAAATCTGTCGTAGTTATATTACACAACACATAGTTACA
Source organism: Rhopalosiphum maidis (assembly GCF_003676215.2). Taxonomy (NCBI): domain Eukaryota; kingdom Metazoa; phylum Arthropoda; class Insecta; order Hemiptera; family Aphididae; genus Rhopalosiphum; species Rhopalosiphum maidis. The sequence continues at coordinate 32,687,057 of NC_040880.1, forward strand.
GTGAACAAGTCTATTACACCGTCGAAATACAAAATATATTTCATAGTGTCACTTCGAAAATGCCCACACAATATTATTATAATATACATTTTAAATATTATACGCACGACAATATTTTATTAAATTATTGAAAAATATCATAGAAATCATATACCATCTTCGGAGGGTCAAGTGCAACACGAATGTTTCGTAGTTGAATGAATAGAAATGTGCGCTCGCCGATGAATTTTCATTCGTATTTGTTTTACGTAGTGTACCGTGGTAGTTCGTTCACAGTTACGGAGCAGTATATACGGTGCCGTTTAATTTAAATATGGTAAATTCAACGTTATAATTGTAATGTTAAAATTCGTGGTCGTAATAAATGGCTGATTCACGAGTTATAATATAAAATGCCCGACTATACCCGAAACATCGAAATAATTTGAACATTTGGCATTAATCCGCGTAATAAAGGAATAGACGAAGTGAATCCAATATTGTGTGGGTACGCGTGTGAATTGATTGCTGTACAACGTTAACGTGCAGATGCGGAGAAAAATTATGATCAATATGTACATGTATGTATTGGTTTATGCAACACTACACTCGTATAAGCTGATACCGTCGTGTTGGATATTTATTCATTTCAGATGTTTTGTTTTTTTTTTTTTTTTAATTATATTTTCAAAATCAAATCAACCACGTGGTATGTATAATTGAGTTATTCCTAGTTTTACGTGACAGTATTACGGTTATTTTACACATATTTTTTTTTTTTTTTTTTTTGAACTTTTGAGGACTAATCGGTATGTAAGCAATTACTACAAAACATGTGACTCATATTTCCATTCAATCCTCCATAATATTCACTGTCTGTTTGAATAATCTACCCACCTTATCCCGTGAAATATTTCATTTAATTCGTTATATTTGCAAAAAAAAAATCGATTTCTTCCAAACATTAATTATAAACTATCATAATAAATTAGGGTATATAAACTCTGATTAAATTCCATAACTTGGTTATTTATTTGAAATCGTGCAAAATTTTAGACACTTGTAACACGCTCGGTAGATAGCTATTAATAACGTAGTGTTTCGTACACTAAATACAAAATTATTTCCGTAAAACTGTTCCGGTCGAGAAACAACCATTGTTGTAGAGAGTAATTAACACTGTCGTAATTCATATTTTTTGATATCACTATTATAAAAAAAGTACCTATTTACTGTTTCAAAACTCATTAATTATATGTTTATAAACTTAATTAAATTTTCCAGAATAATTAGATTGCCGAATAAGTTTTCTTTTTTAATGTAATCTTTTTAGCTGTGGAAATGATTTTACTCGAAAATTAAATAACCTATTATATCCTATGAAATACATAGTTTATTTTTCCTTTATTCACGAAAATAATTTGGTTTCTTTTATAGATTAGTTTTAAAAATTATCATATAGATAAAATAATTTAGCGGATTAAGTTTTGGTTTTTATAAAATATCGCTTTTTAACTATTACCCGATTCTCAAAGTTCGCTACAAGGCCCTTAGTTGGTCGACGAAGGACGCGATCCATATCAATTTACTGTTTGAAAATGCTATTCCTTACATTAACTATATATGACCAATGGCTGTTTATTACTTAAGTCGGTAGCTGTATAGTCTCACGTACTTACCTACTAATATACAAATATTGATAGAAGGTCTGTAGATACATCGTATATTCTATATATTTTTTTTTTATCATTATTGTCATTAAAATGTATATTCAATATGTTGTACATGGATAATCAATAAGTAACATAGATGACAAAAGTTCAAAAACAATGATATGAAATACGTGGAGAGGAGATAGTATACTACATCGAATGGATTATAAGAGACCATACGTTTAGTTAGCACATTTTATAAACTGTGTTCGTTAAAGACTCGAACGTTTGAACTGTGCTTTCAACAATTTTTATTTCAATAACAGATTTAGTATTTTGGGTTAAATCGGATATGACTTGGTTGTATTACATTTCCAGTTTGCTTTATGTGCTCAACACCGTCTAAGACATTTTTTTTCAATAATTTATATTTACTCGACTTAAATACTGTTGTAGATAATTCAAGTAAGTACATTATATTATGTTTATATTTTAAACGGTTAAAAAAAAAAATTAAGTAAAATTACAACTATTAGCACGTTTGCGTTTATTTTTAATCTTATGTAGAAATGTCTAAAACGATAAAATGAAATGTCGGATTATACCAACGTATTGTATAACAATAATATGCGTGGATTGAATTTGTTTTTTTCGTATTTAATTTTTGGTATATTTACAGCGGGACGGCCGACGAGGATTCGCAGTGTTTTTCACGACGCACATTAGATTATTATGATATAATTCAATTACTAACTACTTCCAGTGTTTGTATAAAAAATTCAGTTGCTTTAGTGCCTATTCCACACATCTATTGTTATTTTTATCTAAATTATAACGAGGTGTTGTATCGCCATTATATATTATGAACGTCGAACGTAGTATTATATTATGCAAATGGAGACGGACGCCACGGCGGTTTTCGATTAAGTTGTCCGAATACGCGCAGATTTCGCGTCGGACCCGATTTATAATACGAACGCATAATATTTGAATAATCGAAATAACATTATTTCCCACCAAGTTTGAGAGAGACGGGGCGAGACATAAACATTTATCGGTGGTCACGGCGCGATGGTCGAAACACGCTAAATACGCTCTTTAGCCACGCACATTTGTCGTGTTATGATATTATATAACATTATATTGTACAGGTACAGATATGAATCGCATACGCATCGCAACAAGCGCGGGACTCTGTATAATTGTATAGCATATTGTATAATTATACTGCAGAAACCAATTAAAAGGCCCGTCAATCAATTCCGTGCGTCTTAAATGGTTTATTCCTTCCCCGTAAACCCCTTATCCACTCACCCCAACCCCAAAGTGTTAGAGGATCTTTTTTTTGCCCCGGGCCCCGAAGCACGAATAATAATAATATTATTACAATATCATAATATTATACGCGCGGCCGCCGGTATTAAACGATGGCTTGCGAATCGCACCGAAAATGTCTGTACCGGACCGTCTAAGTGCGTACTTTACGGTCCCCAGAGATTTTTCGGTAACGACCCTACTGCGGACCGCGCGCGCCTAACATAATATATATATATATATATATATATATATATATATATATATATATATAGACGTATATATGTGTGCACATATTTAGTGTATACGTATCGTGCGTACTTACGTGTGACTGACTCCTCTTCGAAAACGTGAGTACGGCCGGAAATAGTTTATTTTATTTTTCGAACAACGAAACTATTCACTCGGGGCTTTACCACCATTGCGGCGGCATCACTTATATTGCATTATAGAAGTCCTGTATAGTATGCGAGCACACCGTTTACGTGATTTTTCGATCACTTTATGAAAAGCACTTACTTATAATATTTTCTAGATAAATCGATATTTTGAGAGCAAATAATCACTACGTTAATCGTGTCTCGAAATTTCGTCGATTTTTAAATGTACACGTGCGTTTTTAATTTCGAACGTGCACCACACGAGATTATTTTCCGTAAGATTACGTGCATAAATAACTGTTTAAGTGAGAAAACAATCACATAACTGCATACGACATATTATATCGCATAGCCTGATATACGTTTTTAGGAGTAGTTGTGGGTGGGGGCTTATCAACACTGACTGTATTTTTATCTAATATTTGTGTTTTTAACTATCGTAATAAATATTAATAAAATACAAAGGTAGTGTTTAACCTTCGTTCAAGTCCAAACATATTATTTTCTAGTCGTTGGAAAATATATTCTTACCACATTAATTGTTTTTATTGTTTCTACTTTTCATTAGTTATTATGATTATAATTATTTCTATTTCTTGTTGAAACGTGGTTGATAATATTTTTAATTTTTCTATGTTGAATGTGTTTATTCGATTAACTTTCTATCTTCAATAATCGACATTTATATAGAGAGATGGCAAAACGAAACATTAGCGCTGAAAATTCATCTGAATAATATTGGGTACGTCTCTCTGTTCGTCGTTTTTTATAACGATTTTCGTATTGGCAAATCGCTGATGAACACACGATCTGTGTTAATCAGACCAAACATAAAATAATCTGAAAGATTAAGAGATCGAATTGGTTTTAAATTTGTAGAAGTAAATTTATGCGACGTTTACGGAAAACCCAAACCAATTTATAATGTACAACGAGAAATATTTACAAATAATGTAAAACGTGACGAGCATTTTAGTCTGATTTCTGTTATTTAATTTCGCTACATTCCAATGTATATACGCAATTAATGATGGGTTTGATGGCGTCCGCATTTTCAAAGTTAAACCATAGGCTAAATTCAGTGAAAACGAAACGTTTTACTAAATCGGTTAATTATTCACTTTGATCAGTTTAATCAGTGATAAAACTAAATGTGTGGGTGCTGCCTATGTTGGTAGATGAGTACCTACTTTTATTTTTACACCTAAAAAAAATATTTATTATTGGATGTATCATCTGTCAATTATCGAAACCTATTACTTCCGGTTTTCAAGATGTCACGTAAATCCCATCCGTCCGGAACTTCAAATCTACCAACGCAAATAATACGAATTACAATTATTAATAATAATGGGGGCAAACTTCGTTTATAAATCTATTATTATTATTATTATTACAATGACTGAAAGAGAATTAAATCACGTTTTATAGAAAACAAATAATCACTTATTGTGGTCCCATTTTAGTCTATCTCTATTGAGGAATAATTACTATCATAAAGACATAATAGAACTTACAGAAACAACAAGATATCTTCTTGTCCAACGTAAGCATCATGAACATAATACAATACCCAACCTACGCCATACTACTTACGTCTTATACTATAAATTATAATTATAATATATTACATTCATTAAGATACAAATTATTGTTAGTACGTATATACAAGCGAAAAAACTCGGCAAAAAATCATTAAAATGTCGTAAAAAATCTTTTAATGTCTTTATTCGACTTAAAATTCGAAAACTTGGAAATAAATGAATTTCTATAGCTTAAAGAGAAGAGCATTCTCAAAGAAAAAATTATCCTGATTTAATGCTGTCGTCATGAGATAATTATATGTAATTTGTAAGTACAGTAACTATTATTATATTTTTTCTATATAAAATTGGTATTTAAGGATTTTTTTACATTTTTCCTAAAACAACATTTTTAATAAAACAAATTACATTTTTATTATCCCCCAAAAAATACTACTCTGGTCATAAATAACACAACTAATTAACTATAGTGGTTTGAAATTCGATTTAAATAATAAATCAAAATCCTCAGAAAAATGTGCCACTCCGGAATACTATATTAAAAATGTATGACGCATTATTATTTAAAAATGTGAATCAGAGTATAACGATAAAATGAAATTTTTTACAAAAATGTTATGTTGTAATATATGACTACAAATTGTATATAAAATTTTAAAAAGACGTAAATTTACAAACAAAAATAAAAAAGGACTGTAAACTGAAAAGGGAATTACCTTATATATAATGCGAGTGTAACGTGATAGGTGGTAGTCTGCAAAACGTCCGATAAATTGTATTTCGAATGATCGCCAACGTTTCATATTGCACGGATATATAGCAGAAGCACTCCCCCGTTTGTATAGTAGTTATAGTTAATATATTTTCTTGTTTTTCGCGCCCGACTCAAATCCAATTTCGTTCGCGCGCGCCGAGAACGATTCTGTACCACATATATAGCTTAATAGTAAAGCCGGCAACCTTTTTGACGACGAACTCACGCGTAACCGTTTGAATAAAACATCAAATAAAACGAAACGACAACGGCGGTACTGCCGTTGTGTACAATACAATTTTATCATCGATCCTTAATCTATTCTTGTTACACAAATCGTGTTCGCCGTGTCTTTCGTTAGAAAACTTCTGGACCAGTTTTTACCCATAAACCAGTGGATGCACGCCACGTTCTACAGAAATCGGAAGCTTATAAGTCTTTCTAGGCCGTCTGATAACGAATGAAAAAATAACTCTTATATTTTTCATTAAGAATATTGTACGAAATATCCAAAGAAAACCACTGCGTACATGGAATATGTTCATGGTAAAGGTGGAAATATTTTGAGCAAAAAAAATTTATCATTTTCCACGAAATGCTTCAGTGAACGGTAACCGCCTGTCATTATTTTAAAAATAAATTATAAAACCGGAGAATACGCTTTTGTTGCATAGTATAGTCTTGACTTCGATGATAAATTGTTGTACTCGTATACTAAAAAAACGATTCTGAGCAAAGGAAGTGGACAATTTGAATTTATAAACGCTTATCAAGTAAGACAGCATCATATGTCTTTCCTTTTTATTTTTATTACTGTAAAACCGCTTTTAAGAAACAATATTCTATCATGTTGACAATTATATAACCAATCGAATTTCGTTTATTCCAATTTCCAACACCACATCATGCTCACACCAATGTCTAATTCGCATAACAAATTAATGTAATCTTCCTAATTAATATTTTTAAATATCGAAAATAACTCAAGGAGGCAACAGAACTGTAGTTTAATTAAAATTTAGTAAACGTCTTCAGCTTTAACAAGTTAATACTTAAAATAAGTAAAATGTAGAAAGACGACACGAGTGCAAACTTAATCAAAATTAAACGAACACGTTTTAAAACTTCCGTTCTAAACTTACTTATCTCATATTCCTATAAGACTGTTAACAAAGTAACGATAACATCAAATTATTAATTGAAAATCCACATTTGCCGAATTCATACCAAACAAATTTAAATATAAAATTTATTTCCAGAATTAATATTGTTACTTTAAAAATAATTCTATTAAATTAGTACATACTACCTATAAAATAGAAAAGAATGTTCGTTTTTCTGTTGTACTCAGATGATTTATAAATTATAACAAAGAAAATTATAATAATTTAATAAGACCACTAAAAATAAACTTTTATTTTCAATATAGAAAATAATATTTTTTTTGAAAAAAGTTTACATTCTTACAGTTTTGTTTTCTTATTTGTTCTTTAATTGGACTTTGTCATTAGCTTTTAATTACATAGTTACCTATATTTTTAATAACTTTATATATGAATGAACAATAATAATGTACCTATATAAAGTAGAATATAGTGTACAATACAGTTAATAATGTAATTATTTAATATCTATTTTTTTTTTTTTGTATTACTTAAAGAGTTTTCTGTGGAGGTACAAACTTCTGTTTTCAAATGACAATTGCTTTTTTGTGCTGTAAATTATTTAACGAATACATTTTCTAAAAATATTGAAAATATCTGAAATAAAAATTCAAACCAGTAGTTTTTGAGTTATTTAGCTTTGTGTATTAAGGATAATAGACCCATGGTAATGGATATGGAACCTATGGTAATTTTAAATTTTCTAGTTATTAATATTAGACGGGCTAAGTATTAACATTTATAATTTTTAAAAATTGTCTAAGTGTAATAAAATATATTTTATCCAATATCACATCAATTTTATATATTTATTAAACTATTTTTAAAGGCGATTTTTTCTTAGTAACATAATAATAACTGAAAAACCACTCGTTCAAATATATTGAAAAAGATCAAAAAGATACATAAAATTTAAAAAAAAAATTATTCGCTTAATAACTTGCAGTAAAAAAAACGGAATATTCGTTTGAAAAACAGAAGTTTGTATTGTCACAGGACACTCCTTGAATAGTTCAAAAACTTTTAAGAATTTTAAAATATGGTCTTTAAGCATATATTTTACAAACTCCATAGGTATATCAAAATTTTAATTAATTAATTATTAAATTAAAAATTCAGATAAGCCATTGCTTGATAAATAACTTTATTAATTTAAATGCATTTAATGACTGTACAGTTTAATTTTTCTTTTTAATCAAATTATACGACCACGTGTTAATCAATATATCAATAACAGTCTTATATTTAAGTAAAAACTATTTACTTCATATTGTACGTCTAAATAAATTATCATCAACGAATTGAAAAAGTTTTCGGCTAATAACTATTCTAAAAAGTTAAAGTTCTCTAAGAAGAGTAACTTCTACGAGGTTTCCTGTTTGATGTTTGTGTTTTTAAAGGCTAGAGGTCTGATAGATTTTTCAAAACCTTTCTTGTCAATTTAATTTAACTTGGATTTAGAAACTTTTGAATAATTTATCATGGTTATATATGCACCGCATCACAATGTTATAAATTCGAAATAAAATATGGTTATTTTAAATATTTTAAACAAGAAATAAAAAAATTTAAAAAAAAATACATAAAATTATTTATAATACATTACTATGAATAACTATAGAACATTTACAAAAATATTGTGAAATGTTTTAATTTTAGTAATTTAAATTATCATCGAATATGCAAATAAATTTGAATTGTAGAACTGTATAATTAGTACTTACAACAATAACTTAAGTAGAAAAAGAACCTAACCAAAAGTACTAGATAGTTTAGTAAATTTAGTCAACAATATCATATTATACGTACAATATACCAAACGTATTCAAGCCATCAAAAAATAAACAGCAGTATAAGCCACTGAAAATAAAACAATTCTCTATGAGATGATAATAGAAGTGAGCATAAGTCAAAACTAAGTTAAAAAACTAATATTTTTTAAGCTTTTCATCTTACTCGAGTTATTTTCTATTTAAATAAACTCAATAACTTTACTAGATTAATTGTTCATTGTCTAAACTGAGTATTTTTCAATTCATTTTAAAATATAATACAAGTAGGTATGTATTAAGTTAAAAAATATATTGATACAAATTTATAACTCAAAATTAAATTTAGTGTTTTTTATTCAATTGAGCTATACATAATTATTTTTGCAATTAGAAGGAATATTAGGATACATTTTTAACGAAATGTTAAATTATTTAAGTAACATAGTTGCACAATCATTGATGTTTCTGATAAAAAATAAAACCAACCAATTTTTTTTAACTGAATTAAGTCAATATTTTTTTCCACATTAATTTGAAATTTTTAATAAAATACTATATATTTATTAACTCCGAACTTCAACTTAATACTTATTATGTTCTAGACTTTGACGTAAATTAACAAACTCAATATTCAAGTAATATTTCTCATTGACTTTTGATATGTGTGCCTCCGCGCGTAGTATAATGGAGAAAAAATGGTTTTTCATGACGTGTGAAAATAATTCCGGTCACAGCATCCGTATAAGGGTTCAATTTCACGACAAACCCCGTAATCGACGGACGCGTACAATATCGGAGAAAAATCTCTATGACTATTACTGTAGTGGCAAGTTTTCTTTAATACAAACTTTCGATGGGATGATGAAAATATATATATACCGCGGTCGTACTTACGTGAACACATACAGCAGTACAATAACAGTGCATATTACGTTTGTTTTTTTTTTTTCGTTTCTTTTAGGGCTCTATATATCTCGTAGGTACGTATTGTCTCTTTTTTCGGTACATCAGTCAATGACAATCGAGGCCAATCCCGAGGGATAAAAATCGGCGAGTTCTAAAATTCGGGAACAAAAAAAATACACTACCGAATCACGGATGGCGTAAACAAATATCGCCGCTGAAATCGAAATACTAGTTGTGATGTCCGAGAACAAGCCCTCAATGCCAACGAGAACTCACGCGGCCACCGTTGATTTGCCATAACTATTATATTGTAATACGTACATATCTGCGGGGAGCTGGCCACGTCAATTCCGATCGGTTTTCGGTCGGTGTGGTTGGAACCTGCAGTTCTTGTAAATGTTTTTGACCTTATGCGCATACTTATTTTCGAAAAACTTTCACCGGGTTTGCTGCTTTTCTGCGGGTGCAAAAATCCATTTAAACTTCGTATGCTCCAAAGACTTCAAACGCTTACCACAATACCACTACTCGTACAATTTTACATAAACCGATAATTATTAAACTTTTACACCTGTTATAAGTATAGATAGGTATCGCCGTATCATAATATTATTTGAATCAGAGAGCAAATGTTATTTTTTTATTTTTTATCAGGTTATTTTGTCGGCATACAGTAGTTAGTCGTGTAAAACAATCATTTGAATAGATACAAATTCACGTCGGACGACTGTACTTGATAGACATTGTAATTAATTTAATGGATTATATTGTCCTGAAGATATTAAACGGAAACTGCACTTTAAATAGTCTGAAGTACCTTCGTATTATTTTACCGTGCTTCGATTATTATTAATAATATGATTACATCAAATTATATACGGTATTAAACTTAATATGATATAAGCACATACAATTGATAATCCATATATCTATAATAATATATTAAACTAGCTGTGGTCACTAGGTAAGTATTTATTTAAAAATTTTCGTTTTTAAATATTTATAATAAATCTTCAAGCATCTGTTTAGAAATTATATAAATTACATGAAAAACGCAATTTTAACATCGAACAAAAATCAAATAAATTAAAAATATTTCTAAATTAAACATTGATTTTATGTTTTTTAACACGAAATCATACATCATTGATAAAATAATATAAAATTATGTAAAAGTTACTTACCTTTAAATAAATAAGAATCAAAATTACATCCCCTTAATAAGGAAGGTATTTTGCTGCAATTACTGAATAATACTTGTATTATATAAATTTAGTTTTTACTATCATCTAACAATGGTCACACAAACTACCCCTTCCCCCATCACTGGCTATAATACGGGATTATATTTACACGATATTATTTTTTTCATTGCGCTTCACGACTATAAAAAAAAATCTCGATCACGTATGGTTTTAATAATATCTCTCCAATATGGAAATCATATTACGTTAATACAGGTATCATAATCGTTTCCATATAATACAAAAGTCAGTAAAATAAAAAATAAAACCAGTAGCTTAGAAGTACTTATCCTAATAATAATAATAATAAAAAACCCAAAAGAAAAAGTATACTTTTTAAATATTATCGATATAATACGGTATTATAAAGAGTAAAACACTGTGCACATTGCAGTTTTTAGAACACAATATAAACTACACAAATACCATACCAGAAACAATAAACTGAGGATTAATGTGAAGTTGACTAGGTATAATATAACTTTATAGATACCTGGTAGACTAGGCATACAATGCAATATGCGTGCATAATTATTTTATTAACGACATTTAATTATTGGTTGATATTGGACCAAAACTCGCTAATTAGTGAATATTGCTATGACGATGAAAAAGAACTGCAGGTTTAAAGTTTAAAAATACAAAGTATTGTATCGATACTTTATAACTATTTTAGAAATATAATTTAAAATCCTTACAAAACAAAATTTTAAAATTATATTTTTTAATATTTTTTCCATTAACATTTTTAAGTTGTTACTACTTTCTTAAATGACAGAAGTTATTTTTAATATAATATTCCAAATTTTCCGGAAATATAGTTTTGAACAATTTTTTCTATCGATGAATAAGGTACCAAAATTAAAAGTATGAAAATTATTAAAATTATTGATAAAAAAAAATTTTAAAAATAGATATTGAAATAAAATAACAAATAATACGTATCGAACGTCAAAAGCATTTTACAAATTTAAATGTATCAGTAGAATTTCATGTGATCACAGTTTCTGTCCATTATTACATGTGAACGCGCATTTCAAAATTCAAAAACCATTGAAGCTAAGTAACGTGGTTTATGATACTCTTGCAAGTGTGCGTGCATAATATATTATATGAATATAGACATACCTATATATTGTGAGCAACCAATTTCGCTTGTACGAATAATGTCTGAAACACAATTCCGAAACGATGTAATACATCCATACATTATAATAGTGGAACAACGTTGGTTTTAATATATATGATTGTCGGTTATATATGTTTGCGTAGTACTTTGTGTTCAAAAAGTGATTATCGTCAATGTTCTTCGCTGCAACGGCCTCGCGTGTTCATTATTGATTTTAAATATTAAATAGTATGGTATTATAGTAATACATATTATAAACAACGATAATATAATATTATTGTTGATAAACATAACGTATACAACACGCGTAGGCGAATATTTGGTCGAATTTTAGCTCGGTGATGTTTCCAATTTATTTTTAAGCATCTAAATATTAAGCATTTTGAATAAGTAAAAAAATTCGCATAACCATAATGAGCATTATAAAATATATTATAATACTTAGGTATTTTTATTCGTAAAAGTATAAAACATAAATGATAGTTAAATAATCAAATATAGAATATTTTCTATGACTGAAAAAAATGTATTTTCATCTCCAGGATGGTACCAAAAATAAATACTACAAGAAGAGACAAAAGCAAAATTAAATTTATAAATAACTTAAAATAATAATAAATATTTTTATGATATAACAATGCTATATAATATAATATTCATCTATATTTTATTTACGGGGGATTGGGAAAATAAATGACTTAACGGTAATTGATTTATATATTCGAATGTTTTAACTTCAGTAAAATTACAGTTATTTATGTAGGTGTTATATAATGTAGGACTTAAGGTTTAACATGTCTAACTCACGAAAGGTGTGAAATAATTATTATTATCGTCTAAGAAATTAATTAACAATTAAATGTAAAAAAAATAAAGACACGCTAACAACAATTGTAAACAATGTAAGTACTCAATACTGGGCACAAGACAAAGACTAAATGTGTAAAAATGTATGCATATATATACATACAAGAAGGATTTATTACCAACACTGTAAATATAATCATTATTACAGCACAAACCACTCTGTACAAGAGACTAAATACCTAGTTAAATCATTTAAAGAGTTTTTTAGAGTATTATTATTCTAGGGATTACCTGTATTCAAGAAAATTCTTGCGAGACGTTATTTCCAATAGTAATTTCATTGCGAATAAATTGTCAAAAACATCTCATCTGACATGAATAATGTCAAACTCGTTTGAGAGTCTAAAACAAATTAAATGTAGTCAATCTACATTATCCGATGATTGACTTTGATAAATTAACGCAATTGCCAAATCACATGATTATTAAGTTTTATGTGATTATAAAGTTTGCACACTTGCACAAAACCAGATGATTTAAGTTAAGTGCTGTAATGTAATATTTTTTAATTTTATTTTTTTAACAAAAACAAACTACTTGTTCTCAGTAAAATAATGAAATACTTGTATTAAAATTTCAAAAAATTTGATTTGGGTGCATTATTATTTTCAAAACCCTATCTTCTCAATAACAAACATTGAACAAGTGTAGTCTTTATTTGAAAATAAACTTCATACAGCCAAGTCACGATGATAACTCAAACCTCGACAACTTAAAAAGCTTGATAATTCGATTTTTATTTATTCCCCTAGAAATATAAATATAAATTAATATAAATTCGAATTAGATATCTCGAATTATTTATATCTCGAAGCGAATTTTCATATCCCTTTAACTTCGAGTTATCGTGACTCGACTGTATAACCACAGGTACAGAGAGTATAAGTGGTATACAAAGTAGCAAGTATTTAAAAATATGATCTTAAGATGTACTTCAAAATTCCAAAAATCGTAATTGTAATAAATTTAATTTTAATTTATAAAAATAAGATTGACTTCTTAAGCCATTAGTCCTGCAGTATATTAATATGTATTCATAATAATACAGAACTATAATATTTCAAATTATTAATCACCACCATTATTTTGTTTCAATTTAAAAAAAAAACCTGATGTCTACAAACTATGATTAACTATTTAAAAAAAATTTCAGAGCTATCCCTTTAGTATGCAAATTGTTATAATAAAATAATATACTTGATATTAATAGTACTTAATAAACAAAGTGTTTACCTAATTGTTTTGTAAGATATTATCAAATCGTGTTTCAGAAAAAAAAAATGTTATGTTATTAACAACATAAAAACGTAATGTGAGCAATATCACACAATAGCGAACTTTTATAATAGTACTTATTATCATAATACTCGTACTTTAAATGAACGAATAAGATTAAACAGCTTATGAAACGTTCTTATACGAGATTTTTTTCCACTCTCACAAAATTATAACGTAAAATAATATTCTATGTACCTACACAACAATATTATTACGTACCTATTATTTTGTTTTCCGAGAGATATTATACCCTATCTGCGTGGTGAACAAACTAGCAAGCGTGTAGTAACAGCTTTAAATAATACCACCTTTGGTACGGTTGTTCTCTTGGCATTTGGTTTCGCCACTGATATATTATATGTATAATGCAGAACTAATTAATTCACGGTTTTCATGGGATGCTTACAACAAAAGCCGACAATAAACATTACACTCCGAAGTTCTTAATAATCCTCTTAATTCTCTCGTGTGGTAGTCATTTGATCTATTGCTATAATTTACACAATTAATTTATTAGTAGGTACATTTAATATAAGTCACGGCAATCGTTTTTAATTATTTAATTAATATTAAATTTGTATGTTCTATTAGTCCCGTTTGACTTGCATTTCGGTTTTTTTACTGGCCCGAGTAAACCGTACACAGCTATTTTTTCCACTGCAATTCGTTGTAACTCACGTCAAATCTAATCAGAGATATGAAAGTGATATACCACTATTTTAATTCCTCACCGACAGCTCTGTCGTTTCATTTACTTGATTTTCATTAATATTATGCGTTTTGATAAAAATCGTTTTTATAACTTAAACTCGTATTAAAATGTAAAATACAAACAAAATATTTAAAACAATCAGATATCGATGTGGTTTAGTTAGGAATATTTAAAATTCTAATTAAAAACAGTCATTTACGATTAAATATTATGGCTGGGTTTTTCAATTTTAATCTATTTTATTTTATTCCGTCATTTCATAGGTAGGTATATTCAAACATACATATCGTGAATCATTTTATTCTTTGATGACCTAATTTGTTTATTTAAAATTATATCGGTAACACAATACTAGATAATAAAAACTACATTTTTTTAGTTGTCTAGTTTTTTAAAAACTTTATTATTATTAAACATCTATTTTGTTGGAGTTGACTTTTTGATTACTCATTGAACATTTACAAGACAACTTTTTTCTCTTAGTAGGGAATAAATATTATAAATAATAAGATAAAACAACAGTACTTGCCACCAAACGATCATTTGTTGAAATACTACTCATTTCAAATGTCATTAACATTACACATACACAAAAATTTGATATCACATTATCGTTGTAACAATGTATGCATATTATTATATATGTACCTACTCATATGCTTAAATTCGAAGGTGAGCAAGTTAATGAAAAAAAATTAACTTCAATTAATTTGAGTTCAGTTGACGTTACACATTAATAATTAATAATATATTTAATTCCAAAAGTTGGAAACTATTTGTATTATATTATTAGACAGTTACTATGGAGAACAATTTAACTCAATTGAATTAAGAAACTGTTCATTATTTTTTTTTTTTTTATTACAACCTAAGTAACGCATTAATATTAACATTAACGGTGACTTAGTATTTTGTTAAAAATGCATTCTACACTATGTTCCTTCTTATTTCACATTATCTTTAGTGGCTTTTGCAATTCCGCGTTAAACACAGAGGTACCCAGACCAAGTAAGCAACGGCATGTACTCTTGAGAGAAAATAGTTGTAAATAACTGATGTAATATGAAAGCTTGATATGTGTATCATAATAATTAATTTTTGTGTGTCACTTATATGGATAGAAAATATGTTTTGATAGCTTTTATTTATCAAGATGTGAAAATAACTTAATGTTAGTTGTATTTGTACATATCAAATTAACGTATAAATAAAAAAAATAATAAACACGCAATAAGAATATTAAAAATGTACTCCAAAAACTATCGAGTTTTATCAAAAATACAAAACATAAAAAGTAACGATTTCTTTTAAAAAAAAAAATCATAGAAATAAAATACAAATTATACAAGCGGTAAGTTAAATGGAAAATACGAAATAGATGTTTCAATTGTACATTATATAAGTATTTAAAAATAGATTAAACAATTACGTGAACAGCTCGATAGTTGACGATTAAAGTTAAAAACAATACAAACAGAATGATTTTTTTGTGTATAAGTAATCAGAAAATTACGAAATACAAAATACGAAATTGTAAATTCTTGAATTATGCGACCAATACATTTGTATTTGATATGAAATCACGAAAAACAAATCGAAAATTTAAAATTGTAATTTTTTTCCCACAAACAAACTGATCATTTGCTCGTGTAACTAAGACGCGTAATTAACTCTTGGTGTTTAATTATAAGAACGCACGAATGCTTTATTATGCATGAAATCCGATATTTTACAATAATATTACCATCATCCACCTACCTGTGCAACCGTATTTTAACGTATGAGTGTATCATAGCCATTTTGTCAACAAAATGTGTGATGTAATAATGTTATATTATCTACAGACTCTCTGGTTTCGAGCCAGCTATACGTGGCACGGAATATTAATTATTCGAATGTGGCCGGCACTGATCCCTCGGGCTCTTTAATATTTACAATGTTATTAGCCAGCGGACCTTTGTTTTCATACGCCTAACCGCGCAACGGGAAAACACACGAGACGTATTATATTATTATTATTATTCTGCGATATTGACTAAGCCTTTGTGCAATGCGTCGGCTACGCGCGTTTACTTTTCAATAGTTTAATGCGCAATAACTGCTGCGGTGGGTACACGTGTGAATCATGAACTTCAAATATAATTATTCGGAAATATGACCTCCTCGGAACCCAGCAGAACAGCGTGATGGATATATTAGGTGCGCCTACGTTAATATAATGAATAATATTAAATCCTTTGATAATGATTACGAATAAAATAATATGGCACCAGTTTTGATGGTCGCCTAATCGTACACGTTATTAGCGCAATGGACACTATAAATATTTACAAAGCGCTCAGACCACCACGGTGGTATTCTTTATCCAATCAACCGAGTGATTAACCACTAACCCGGCATGATCGTCTTCATCTTATCATTCGATAATGTATTCATTAAAATTACGATTCTTAGAGTTTTTAAATATACTATTAAAGATCATTTTCAAATATTTAGGTTTATTACCATTTAAAGAATGTACTGTGGCAATAAAAACTCGTATATTTTTAACGAACTGCTCTTTTGAAGTGTAAATTATAAAGAAGATTATTTTTTATTTTTTTTTTTTTTTTAACATTATCAGTTATTTAAATAGAAATTTTAATGAATAGTTTCAGACTTATTAAACCATATTACCGTCCACCATATAACAATCATATAGATCTATAATACTTATAGTTGAATAGTAAAGTACTCAAAAACTAGTCCTTTATATTTCGGTTTAAATCCTCCAACGTTTTCAACAAAAATCATCTCCATAACAAATATAATATATAATAAAAAAAGGTAATTTTTATTTAAAATTAAACATTTTGAACTGCCACTTGACTTATTAAATAGTAAAGTATCCTTTAATCTAAATTTTAATAAACATATTACGGGTTATAAGTAAAAAAAAAATGAGGCTGTTGAGAATGTTCGTAGATCCGTATGGATTTAAGTAGTAATTTTTAAATAAGAACTTTATTAATAACTAAAATTTAAAATTTCGGATGGTATTGTTGAAAAAACTTTAAAAAATAATAATAATAATTAATTTAAGTTTTAAATAAATGCCAAGAACAAATACATATTTTATTGTTATTATAATTTATATGAGTACTAATAGTATAAATTCAAAGCGTGTTTTGGGCTAATACCATGTTAAATTATAATACATTTATAGTTTTTACTGAAGTCTTATTACCTATTTCATATTAACGATCCTAGTCTTAGTGAAAAAAATATTGTTAACCTCTTACTTTATAGTTTATACGCTAGTCATCATTATATAAATATAATAAATGTATTTATGTCTAAACCAATTAATCAATTGTAATTTGTATAAATAATGTAATTTAAGATAAAATGTAAACTTATGCTAATTCGTTACAATCAATGTTCATAGTCACCGAAATTTTATAAAATTAAATTTAAAAAAATTATAATATTAATGTAAAAAAACTACTACAACCCATTGGCCATTACAAAAAGATTTTGATATTTTAATATAATAAATAGGTAATAGATACCTATACTGTAATATTGTCACTCGATTTAATAAATTTAATTGCTATAATAATTATTTGTTTGAAGCAAAATTTCGTATATCGGTAAGAATTACTGTAGATAACTTGTACATCAAAATTTTATATACCAGTTACCAACTATTAATAATTCTTAAAAATCATGTGCCATATAATAATTAATATTTTACTTCTAAAACACTTTAGATCTTCCCATTAATATCGAATAACAATTTTACCAAGTAAAATTATATAACGACATAATAACTACGATACTACGAATTACAAAATATAAAAATCAAATTTTGGACGAGTATTTAATGAGTTATGACTTAAGACTTGCAACTTACAAGTTATAAGTATTTAAAGTTTAAATGAGCTGAATCGAGGGGCTCAAGAGTACACTGTGCCCATCAAAACACTCCGTTCATCAAAACTTTAAATTTTCTTAACTTATTAAATACTCGTTCAAAATTCGATTTCTGTCTTCTTAATTCTCCAAAATATATTTTAGTGTGAAATATTAAAATACTAAATTAAATACTGACATTCAAAAATGTACAAACTTTAAAAAAAAATAATATAAATATTTTATAAATATTGTTTTATAATGACTTCAAATATTGTAAAAATATAGTGTTAATACATTTTAAATTAACGTAACTTTATAAGAATCGCTCTGCGTATAATTTACTTGGCATTTTTTTTTTATCGAATTTAGATTAAGCTTTATTAGTTGATTTATTTTTTAACATGAATTTAATACGTAGTTTTAACTTAATAAATGCCACTTCAGCTTGTGATTATGATACTGTATTCTGTATTACAAATTTATGTAAAATACACCATCAACATATAATATACCTACTCAAAAGTTATATGAGTACATGTTTGGTATAAAACTCATATTTCTGTATTCGGGATCGCTTTATTGAAGAACGGTATAAATTGATTTTTATATACATATATTATGTATTTATGTACAAAAAATACATCAAACAGACTAAAACATACGGTAGAAAAAAAATTTACGATGTTGTACAGTAGTTTCAAACGAATATATTCGACTTTGCCGCAACTAAAATATAAAAATATGACCTTTTCCGAAAAGGTGTATGTGTAACTGAATAATAATGACATTATTATTATAATATGAATAATAATAATAATTCGTAACAAAAGTTAGACGGCGTCATGAATAGGCAAATGTGATACACTTGAACGAACGCGACGAATGCGGAAACAACGATCCTACCTCGCGTTTAACTTTTAACTATTTCATCATTTTAATTTACAATACACTTCAAATAATAATAACATAAACATTGTATTTAATAAATAAAAAATAGATGAAACACTTAAACTTCAATGCATGTATGCACATAAAACATTTTTTCAAATGATGTTTGTAAAACTTCAATATTTTATGTAATACAAACACAAAAATTGTGACTACTTTATGCATAACGTTGTCATTATTGATTATGACAATATTATTATAAAAAAAAAAAAAAAAAAACGACGAGCTTAAGCATACCAAGTTATATTTCGATATACATAACACTTTTCATTTTCATATTCACCATGAGATATTATATTTCCTTACCTTTTTCAATGCCATATATTATACTATGTAAAGCATAATAAAATTTAACTTTCTACTCTCTTTTGACACTTATTTTAGTTTTTAAATACAAATATATTATTATACACTTGTTTTTATTGACTGTATTTTGTCAAATTATATGTACTGCAGAATGCTTAATAAAATCTATTTATTTACAGTATGTTCGCAGGAAACATGATGGTGGGAGCTTCGGTGGCGTGTGGCTTGTTGGTCGTGATACTTGTGTGCACTATCCCAGCATCATTATCTGCACCTTATCCGTTGTTACAAGGGTAACCAAAATTTTTTAAATATACAAAATGTAAAAAAACAACTCAAACGAAAAAAAAAGAAACATTATAATATACACAAATATATAACGCTGACTAAATAAGTCACACTGAACGCTTTTATACGTTTTACAGTGTGTAAAGACTTGTTTAATTTAATTCGAATTTATATTCGTAATTCATTACCATGTGCGATTAACAAATTAGCATACTATAGACGATAAAGCAAGACTATAGCTAAGCACAAAATTATTTTCCTATAGCCTTTGTGTTTTTTTTTTTTTTTATATATAAATCGTAAAGAATATAAGTAGTATAATCTCTCAGGTTTATGACAAAAATGTTATCACCATTTTCCATACGAGATAAATGGAGCGACCAATACTCGTGTCACCGTGATTAGTCAGGATTTTTGAATTTTAGAAATCGAAACGGACAGATAACCCACTATAAAACAATTCGTGAATACACGATGAGAATCGTCCGGATAGTAATTATTACTATATGTACCAATGCATCTTAAGGTTACAAAAAATTTCTTTTTCCTAAACCAACCAGTACACGTTATTATATTTTTGTAAAATGTACAGAAATTGTACCATAATCCACAGGTATTAAGTTATTTTTGTGCACCATCACCGTTTAAATAGATGTAATTTGTGTCGGCGTGACATCGCCGCTCGTTCGCCTCGTATAAAGAGGAGAAGCCGCCGCACAGCAGTTCAGATCGTGCACCCTGCAATAATTATCACTTTT
Organism: Rhopalosiphum maidis; assembly: GCF_003676215.2. NCBI lineage: Eukaryota > Metazoa > Arthropoda > Insecta > Hemiptera > Aphididae > Rhopalosiphum > Rhopalosiphum maidis. The sequence goes on from NC_040880.1 coordinate 32,707,948, forward strand.
TCATTGGACTCTAAAAGCTTATAGATGAAAAATATTTTTCTAACTATGAGGAGTGGGAAAAGCGGCTTACAGAATCGGTACATTAACTTTGCAACACTAAAACCTGTTCCTACGAAAACCAATCGATTTGAACGGCGATTGTGTAGAAAAATGACTATATAACGTACCCCGAGTACTATCGATACAAACTAAATTTACCCCACTTTAAATGCACTATCAGGGGTGGGCAACCGGCGGCCCACGAACCTTTTTTTATCTGGCCCGCGCTACATTTTCAAATTACATCATACGATTTCAAAGTCAATCGTCTATACTTTATGCTACGTCCATGCTAAATTAAAATGCATATATTTTGAATGACCTTTCTTTTGCTCTCTATACTCTGGCCCGCTAAATTTCAATTTTCTTAAAATTGGCCCTCTAATAACTTTCAGTTGCCCGTCCCTGCACTATACAGGGAACATAAATAACATATGGGCATACAAGGTATATGAATAGATTACAGTTAGAAATTTAAAATAACAACTTTTTATTATTATTTTGTATAATTCATATAAAACCATAGAACGGCGTGTTTCGAAAAACTACTGCCGATCCACCGGGCGTCATGGGTTTCGCTAAAAGTCTACCACGATCACACACGACCGTCTGGACCGTGATACGATATTGTAATAATACGCCACACACGCGCACATGATGTGTACGGGCTTACGTAGGGTACGGATAAATCAACAGAGGCACACCCACTGTATTGGTTCGAAAACGATTGTTTGCGGGTGTAACGCACGCGTAACATATGTGTGTGTGTGTGCGTGCGTGTATCACGGCGATGGCTCTGGTCCACAATAATAACGCATGTCGGGGGCCCAAACCATTGCCCGCAAAACAGCGCTGTAAATTTATTTCCTGACGATGTGAGTACCAAATCGTATATGCCGTGTGTATACGCGCCACACTCGGAAATGCGCCAATAATATGCGTGTGCTGCGGGTCGAACCGCTGCCCTGCGATCGCTTGACGCTGCTCACAGTTGGGGGGGGGGGCGAAATTGGCCGTGATATCAGAAGTTGTGAATTATTATCGTCCGTTTGTTTACTGCCGCCGTTGTCCCGTTGTAGGCCGTGTCAACGGGACAATCTGACGGTTAATAATCAATCACGTGAATTTGATTAAAAGCAATATAGAGATGAGGTGCCCGCTACAACGTTAATTTAAAATTATCGATAAAAATCTCAATAGATAAACATTCATCGAACATTGCGATATAAAAATGGATTGATAGGACGTAATTTTTACGTTAGATATAGCCGGTAGGTACGACCTACAAATTTACTCGGAAAATGCTAGTCGGTTCAAAATTTTATCTGTTACCTTATCTAGATAATTTGTCCGTTATCTTTGCACAACACTGACCGTAACAGAGATTAGTACGTAACCTTCTATAGTTATTATCGTGTAACTCGATCATACATTCGGACCCCATGATAAACAATTCAATCACTAACGATAATTCATTTGGTTTTATAGTAATAAATTTTTATTAGTTATAAAATATATTTTAAAGTATTATTATATTTTACTTACCCATATAGATAGTGAGAGTGAGTTTGTAAGGAAGTTTATATACCTATATACAATCCTTGCAAACTTTAATCATTAGAGGTTAACCATCTACAATTTTTGGCCCAATACTTTCGTCCGACATCAAGTGTAAAATTGTCTATATCTATATAATACCTACATGACGCTAAACCTGATAAAAACCTTTCTTTCCCTAAGTTTTTTCTAAAACATTAAGTTTTTAAACATATTATGAATTTATAATTAAAAATCTTATAAAAACTTAAATATGAATAGAATTAAAAAGTTTTTACTTTTTACTACCTACCTATTTAATATTTTTTTCTTTTACATTTATTGAATACACAATCTATAAAATATATTAACTTGTGAGATCAATATCAATGTTTCGACAGTTTGAATGTTTACTTCAGATATCATATTACAACCCGACAGACGATGAATCGAAAATTGTCTCCTTGAAGTCTCGAAACAGTCAAAACACGCACGTGCGTAAATATTGAGGAAATAACTATAATAGGTATCAATCTACAATTTATCATAGAAAAAAATAATAGCTCACACCGAAATAAATAATAAAAACGTGACAAAAAATATCGTATAAAACAAAATATTGTTTTAAAATAAATGTACGTACGGAAATTATAATTCAATGTTATATTTTCTAATACGGTAAGGGTACATAATATATTTATACTATTTATAACATAAATTATAATAAAATATATACATGGTAACTTTTTTAAATATAATCAATATTCCCTAACATTATTTTTAGTTAAACTTAAACAATATTTTCTCGTGGGGATTTTATATTTTCTACCGACTCGTTATTTGTTTATTTCATTTTATTTTCATATTTTCGAAACAGTTGCCTTTCTTGGTACAAACTAAGAAACTAAAAAAAACTTTCAATTTTTAATTAATAACAGCTATGACCCTGATCATTTTTCCGTACAATTAAAACGTAGAAAGTTTGTCCGGCATCAAATAAATAGTTAACTAATTGAGTCAACATAGCTACAGTAGTTATTACCTACCTTTTCACTAATAGAACAGATCGAGATCATTGAGTAGATATTGCAATGCATTGAAACATATTTTATAGCACGTGAATTTTCAAAACTTAACTATTGTCTGTTTTGCGAAAATGTATGAATGATAAAAAAATAAAATGCAAATACTATTTTATTGTTGTCTCTTTTTATTATTATAAAAGTTTTAGTTATTTAACTCGTGACGGTTAAATAATATATTTCATAACAGTCCGTTTTGTTTATTTCAGGCAAAACAACGCGTATTTGTCATCAGAAAACGACGGAGACCCTGAAGTCATGTTGGAGTTATTGGCCCGAATAGGCCAAAATATCATGAGAGCAAATGAATTGGAAAAGTAAGACCAACATTAAGTATTAAGACTTCGAAGTTGTGGAATTCGTTTGTTTTTTGTCAAAACGAATTTATTTTTCAATCTTAAGAGTACAAAAGAAATAGGTAATATAGCTCTACACTGTGGGCACTGAAAATATAATATATACCAGCACTGGCCGCAAGGCACTACGCGAATAATATTATTTGATCAAATTGTTAGTTTCCAGATAACCGTAATAATATAAAATAAAAGATTTGTTTATTAGAAAAAAAAAATAATAAAGTACGGTTGTACAGATATTTTATGTAACAAACGCGCGCATTTCATTAGATTTGTTCAATTTAAATTTTACTTTATTTTAAATTAGTTTTCAGACGATATTCAGGAATAATTTTTCAATAATTCAATGACATATTATTTTTTTTTTTTTACGAGGTCTAATCAAAAAGTATCGAGACTGTTAAAAAAAAAAAAAAATATATTAGATAAAGTTATTTACATTCAATCTCCTTCAAAGTATGCTCCTTCTGAGTCCATACATGTTCTCCAACGTTCCTGCCATTTTTGAAAACACCTGTGGAAGTCATTTTTAGAAACTCCTCGTAGCTGCTCCGTCGCATTTTGTTTTATTTCATCTACATCTTGAAAACGTTTACCCTTAAGCGCCATTTTTATTTTTGGGAATAAAAAAAAATCACATGGAGCTAGGTCTGGTGAATAGGGGGGTTGAGAAACAACTGGGATACCATGTTTAGCCAAAAACTGCTGCACAACATGGGCTGAATGGGCTGGTGCATTATCGTGATGCAATTTCCAACTACCAGACTCTTTAAACTCGGGTCTTTTTCTTCGTACAGCGTCTCGTAAACGGCGAAGAACATCAATGTAGTACTCCTTTGTTATAGTCTGTCCTTTAGGAGCATACTCATGATGAACAACACCTTGGTAGTCAAAAAAAACGGTCAACATGACCTTCACTTGACTCCGAACTTGACGAGCTTTTTTGGTCGTGGTGAATCAGGTGTCTTCCACTGCGAAGATTGTACCTTTGTTTCTGGATCGTAGCCATATACCCAAGTCTCGTCACCAGTTATAATTGATTTAAAAAAAAAATCATCAGATTCGGAACACTCTAGCAAATCAGTGGCGATCTGTTTTCGATTTTCTTTTTGCTCACCTGAGAGCAGTTTTGGTACAAATTTGGCTGCAACTCTTCTCATGTCTAAATCAGTCGTCAATATGGTTTGAACTGATCCAAATGAAATTTGAAACTCATTACTAAGTTCCATAATTGTCAAACGACGGTTACCTCGTATTGCTGTTCGTATTTTTTGTATCATTTCCTCATTGCGGCTTGTTGATGGGCGTCCTTCACGTTCATCACTTTCAACAGTTGTTCTACCCTCTTTAAATCGTTTAAACCATTCAAAAACGCGAGCACGGGACATGGTTTCATCTCCATAAGCTAACAATAACATTTGGTAGGTTTCAGTAGCCGTTTTTCTCAGTTTATGGCAAAATTTAATGCACACTCGTTGTTCTGTATTTTCGCTCATTATGAAATCCGACGGGACGTAAAAACATACTTGACTTAATTGCACCTAGAAGCCGACTGAAACAATTTTAATCTAATCTATGTCTAATATATTTTCCCAACATATAAAGTTAGATTAATATAGCACATGCAAGTTCATACTCAAACTGGTTTACGATTAATCGCATCAGTCTCGATACTTTTTGATTAGACCTCGTATATATCTTTTTACAAAGTGTGTGCCTCCAGACCTTTAATCCCGAGTAAGACTAGAGAGAGAAAATTGGAATAGCTGAGTTTCACCAATTATATTGTCTATTATGATCAAACGAAAAACCTATGATATAATACAATAATATGTTTACACCTGCGCGCGTTTCTCTATGCGGACATACGTAATGTGCTCTGCTGCTGCAGTAAAGTCACTGATATTTATTATATTGGTGTTCAATATATCATCAGTCAAATGGATAAAAAAAAGGTTACGACCGCTATAAAAAGCGGTTTCTCCAAAAAATATATATATCGCAACGTATGCGCCACTAAAACGTCATACAAAGTATATACACAGAGCAAGGGCGATTCGTCAAGTACGCTCAACCCCATTTTTTTTTTTTTTTTATTAAATACTGGGTTTATTCAAATTCTTACTTTTTAAATCATTAGTTTACTTTAAAACCATATTTTCAAGTTCTTAGATTTTTTTTTTATACCATTATCAAAGAGAATTCAAATGTTTATGTATGATATAAATCAAAATTCGAAAAAATACACCCTATGTTATTAACCTTAATTTATTTAAAACAATACGATTGAAATGTGTAGGGGTTGTGACGATTTTAAAATAATAATAATTAATGTTAATTTATTAAAAATATGTAGTTTGTACAAATTATCAACGTATTAGACTACTAGATTATTTTTGATATTTTATGTTTAATCATTATTAAGGACTATTACCTATACTAAGTACGTTAAGTTGGATAACTTAAAAACTATTTATTTTAATTTTGATTTAAAAACATAAATTTTCATAAAAATCATTTTATAAACAATTTATAGTGAAGAGGGGCGATTCTCATAAAAAAAATAATAAATTTATATTACCACAAGACTTTCCTCTATAAAGGTATAAAAATCTTAGTACTTGGTCCTTAAATAGGTGTACTTTAAAATTTTTAAGATCGAAATTTTAATAAACGAAGGATAAAAAATGGTGAGCATGCTTGGTCAATCGCTTTGTACTCGTATATAAACACAAAAATACATTTTCTTATTACAACGTATTTATACAGACTTCGGAAACTATAGTTTTTACATACGTCACTCTCCTGTAATAGTATATGATTCCTACACTGATAAAGAAAATAATAAATACTATAAATAAAATAATGCTTAAATCATAGATGGCCAAATTGGTATACCGAGCGATGAGAATCAAATACATTTAGTTTAATGGATTCAAAACAAAGATTTAAACTCTTCGAATCTTATACTTTCAACAGCTACGCCCACAATTAAATTTGATTTAACACTACACCCTGATAAATACATACCTGCTATAATAATACGTGACGATACCAGATTCTAACCGAGTGAGTGGTAAATAGGTAGGGATATGCCTATACCTTCCTACCGTTTATAACTATTTTGGCAGATACCTACAATATTGTCATTAGAACAAGGTACCTACGTTATAATTTTACGTCATTATATTGATTACAAGTGAGTAAGAGTAAATAATAATAATTTATACGTGTTTAACCCGAGAGCACAGTTGGTGGTATTTCGGAAAATAAAAATATGAACAACTAAAGACTTTTTTCCGTTACCCTATACGTATTGCCAAGATACATGTTGAGTCTAAGGCTGGTGTTACCTGTACATCAAACGTAACCTAGCTTATGTTCTGATTGATGAACGGTGCGGCTTTAGGCCTAGTTAATCGACTGTCACTATAGTGGTGTATCTTTCTACTCGTACAAAAATTAAAGCGCGAATCTGATCGTCAATTAGACGTCATTAACACTGTAGATTTTACAAGAGCATTCGACATTGTCGACCAATCACTCCTCACATCGACGAACTAAAATATTTCGGTGTTAGTTACACATCACTCGGACTGTTTAAATCCTACACGATAAACAACAGGTAATCTGTCAAGGTATTTGGTGTCGATGGTCACGTCATCGAAGTCCTTCGGGCGTTCCTCGAGACGGACGTTTCGGTCCTCTGCTGTTATCTTTTCTAATTAATTTCTTCTCGCAGCGCTTAAGCAAGACTAAATATATTCTTTTAGCAGACGATAACCAAATATTTCACAGGATCAAGTCACCGGCTGATTCTGCTGTTCCGCAGGACAGACTAAATTTATTCTCCGCCCGCATTACTGATCCGGGATTCGCCCAGACAGATACCATTCAATTACTTTATCTAGATCTCATACTCTTTCTAATCGAGCGTATTTTATTAATATGGCTTCTCGGTTGCTCGTGTTACACAAATAAAATACTTGGGAATCCATTACGCATCTTCTCTTTCGTTATGTAGACACATAAACTTACTTCACGGTATCACGTGCCCTTAAAGTACTTGGATTTGTCAAACGTAACATTAATAGTTATTATCTTCTCTTACCCGTCTTCGTTACTTCGCTCCTGTGTGATATATTCTAGAGATCGGTGTTGTGGTGTGCCATCTATAGCTCACAAAAGGCAAAATTACCTAGATTGAACCGTGTAAAAAAACCTATTCATTTCCTTTGCAGCACGTATAGTTAGATTACATAGTTAATATGCCCAGATACTACCTATGATTACGATTAACTAAGGAATTAACTTAATCTATCCTTTCTTTTTTCGCATCACACATACCATTCTACAACCTTCGATTTCAATCATCCTCTTCTTAGGATAACTCGTAAACCATAACTTAGTCCTTAGTTAGCTTAAATTATCTACTTCGTGTGATTCATATATATTTTTTACTCCGTATATTGTAATAATAATTGACTTGTATGTACCTATATTTTTCAATTTCCATTCAAATTCGAAGTTATATCTGATTTATTAAACAAAATAATAATAATTTTTATCAAATGTAAAATACATGTAATACAACAATAATTATATTCGGATAATTTTTACAAACGTAAAATGTTTATACTTTTATTACTTAATGTCATTATTAATTACTAAATATACATATTATTTACATATTTTATATGCATATAATTTTGGAAAATCATCATAGGCCTCAGATCTTAAAAAAAAACTATTATTCTTAGCTCAAAATAATAAAGTTTAATAATTCAGTAACTATTTGTTCTAATTTTTATTGATAATCATAAAAGCGCCCCATACTACACTACTTAAATGACATAACTATTGTAGCGGGTATTTTAAAATACCAAGTTTAAGTAAACTGAAGTTTCTAAAATCAAAAAAAGAATAAACAGCGGATGCATGATCGGTAAGTTCTTCAACAGATAATAATGTTAAAATTATGTAGGTATTTTATCATCACGATTATTATGATAATTTAATTTTTATTTTATAAAATTGAATATAAATGTATAATAATTGTTGAGCGAGTTTTATGCGTTAATAATTACAAGTATTTTTTTCTCTTTTAAATGATAATAAAAATATCGAATTTCATACACCTAAGGGCTAAACGGAATATTTTTTCATGAATTTTGATGTTGTGGAAAGGAGTGGCACAGGGATGCCTACCCTCCCCCCCCGCAAAGTGTAGCTCCCTTGTCTAAACTTTAAATAAATTATTTAAAGGTATTGTTGCATAGTTGTCACATCATGTCCCTGTTGATGATTGCAAGTGAACATCGTTGACAAAGTGTGGTCTGAGGGGTGTGTTTCATATGTCATATGGTTCATTAATACGGTATACGGTTCACGCATTTGCGCCCGTAGTAACGGGACCACGGAAGTTATATTGTATATTATACTATATACGACGTAAGTCATTTCAGTAGAATTCCAACACAAATGGACTCCTCGACAGCAATAGTTTATCAGTTATCAACGACGAACAATTATTATCGTTGAGATTGTATTTATACTTGCCTACTGGAAATGCAAATGCTGAGAGTATTTTGAAAATAAATAAAATATTATTATTGAAATAACCGAACGTATATTATAATGTACAATCTATAAAATATTTCCAAGAATGTAATAGACACAAAAAATAAAACTTTTTGTTATTTTTTATTATTGATCGACTATAAAATAAAATATTAACATGTTAATAACGGTGAAAAAACTAGAAAGCATGACATGATATAATGGAATTATTACTTATTCGAATAGGCGCTATTCCCTAGGGTATAGCAAATTCATATTATTTTTTGGTACATTTTTATGTTTTTTTTTTTTTAAATATACAAATTGAATATGATTGGGTTATGTACCTAAATAAATTTTATTTTAAGATATGACTATGGATTTTCAATCATAATATTCATTAAATTATTAAATATAAATAACAAATAGGGCGTAGCTACCTGCGCCTACTTATGTAATTATATTTTATTGTTATAATTTATAAAGTTTTATTTTAATTCGTTTAATTTTTGTCAATGACAAGGATAACAATGGACCTGTTTAATTTTATATTCTAAAGCGAAAACTTTTTTCTAAGGATTTCATTATAAAACCATAAATTTACTAGACTAGTGAATTAGTTATAACTTAAAAATATTTAAAATATATATGAGCAAATAAATAGACTAACATTTTACAGGGTACTATTGTGCCACTTCATTCTGCTAATCAAATATTAGCTATTAGTTGTATCTATTTAAAAGTTATATAATTATAATTATTATGCGTTTAAAATTCGATTTAAATAAATTGAGATACTAAGAAATAACAATTATTTTAGACGCTAAAAATTCCAAATCGAATTCAATTTTTTATAATAAAATAAAATAATATTATTTATTAATACACCTACTATTTAATGATTTTTTAACTTCGACTTAAACAATTATAATTATCCTATTTAAGTTAATAAAAGCTTAGATATGAAAAATTAGCTTTGCAAACATAATATATGGTATCAACAGACAACATTTTAACTGAGAATAACCATTATCTTTTAATATTTAATAAAAAAAATAAAAGCTTGGTAGTTGGTACCTACTTTAAATTTTTTTTTTTAATTATCAATTATGATTTGTTTTAGTTTTAAAATCGTATTTACAGAGTATATTTGAAAAATTTTTGTTTTATAAAGTACCTACCTACTAATAGTTAAAAATGTTAGAATGTATAGAAAGTAGTGTAGATCGTAAACAGTAGAGGTAATATCTACGTATCTACTTAAAAGTAAGCTTACACGTAAAATACATATTCATATCTTTAAATCATATCTTAATATTTCGTGGTATCTAAAATAACATACCTAAAAGTTTAATTAGAAACTACCTACTAACTAGTTAATATTAATTAAGAAATAAGTTTAAGTGTATATTGGTATTGCACACCGGGTCATCGTTTTTATATTGTAGGTAAATGGATTATAATACATAATCTACTAAACTCTCTCCGCCAAGATAACTAATCAAATAGTACAAGATAATTCAAATCAAAAAAACTGCAGTAAATCTATTACCTAATATAATAATAAAGCATTTCCAGTTAAGAAAAATATTTTCAATAAATGATTTCAGTAGATACTTGTTCTCATTAGTCCAACACAAACTTGAACATTTATTTCGTATAAGCACAATTTAGCTCGATTATCAGGTTAAGAATAAAAAGTTAAGCTTTGCTAAACCAAAGTTTTTGATCTTCTGTTTTTTTTTTTTTACGAGAATCCCAGTTAAGTTTAGATTGAACTTGGTCCAATTGACCACATATAATTCACCAACCTAGTTCCAAAACATTGACCTTATTTAAAAAACAAAATCTCAAGATTAAACGATTATAATATATTATATTGCTAAATATAATAGCAACATTTATCATTAATCTTCTTGGCGTTTTCGTGACTCCACATCAAGAATTTCGAGATAAATTCTAAAAAATATAACATTGAATATTCTAATTTTTTAATTTATTTTTACAAAATTGAAAATTCACATTTACAAAAAATTTTAAATCTGCAGCTAAAACGTATAAGGTATCACCTACTAGGCTATTTTTGTTATTTTTTTTATGAAAGCATACTGCTTAAATACTTAAATACTAGACAGATGCCATATGCATATCATAATATGTAGGTAATTATATATACTATAGACTTCTATATTTCCCTCATTGCTTTACGATTCAAACGGGGGGAAAAAAGGTAGGTACTATAGACTTATAACTAGGTAGTTATTATAGGTAGCATTTATAGAAAAATATGATTTTTATCTTATATGGAAAAATTGCTTAGTTTGGTCAATCATTAAAAGTTACATTTCGCAGATAGACATCTACAACTAACCTTCAACAACTAAGATGTCTATTCAATTTTGCAATATCCATAACGGGAATATTATTACTCCGTGTTGACTGTTCAGTTATCTAATATAATATATTAATATTCATGAAACCTAGCAAAACATAATATTATAAATTAACATTATGAAAAATGTGTTGTAGGTCTGTGACATAAATGAAAATCATTGAAAGATGAAAGATGAAAAAATCATGTAATACCAATAAATCATAAAACAAATTAAAATATATTTTCCTTTTAAAAAAAATTAATTCTCTGCAAGAACAATATTTTTACACGTTACTTTTAAAATTTAAATAAATATAAGAGTAGGTAGGTATTTAAAAATATATGAAACGAGATTAAAATTGAATCATTAGTACATAATTCGTTGATTGTGGTATTTCTTGAAAAGTATAAATTGATTTTCAATCTATTGAGATTGATTACGAGATAAAATACAATTTTTGAGTTTTTCTTCTACCTGAAGTCCTAAATGTCCAAACGGAAAAAATCAATAAAAAAAAAAAAAAATCATGTTTTATTGAATCCAATAAAAATAATAAGGTTTAATTACTTATATTATAAGCGCATTAAATTAATAATTTATTAACTACATTTATGATAAATATTAAATAGTTATAACTAAGCGTTCTAAATAGTTACCTAGGTACATAAGTTAAACTATAATAATCTATTCTATAACCAATGCTAGTAATTACTACCGAGTAGGTACCTACTGGTTAATAGTTTTTTGCTAACAATTTTTATATTCTGTTTTTATATGCCTTGTTAGTTTTTATAATAGGTAGGTACCATTATAGTACATAGTAAAAAATATATGAGTGATGACGCAATGTGTGTATATATAGACATTAATGACTGTATACCTATATATAGATATATATTACAGTATAATGTATATTATATATTCCTATATATTATTTGTTAAGAATATATAGGTAAATGGTTTTTTCTTGATTAAATAATAAATACCTACATTGTCAATAATAAGAATTGTAAATATAAAGTACTTTCTGGCTCATTAACATTAATTTAAATTTTGTAAGCAAGTAATATATTATGTGAATTAATATATTTAAAAAAACTACTCACAATCATAATTCATAGTCTCAAACCATAAACTGATCAATAGTACCCAACTACATAGTATACAATTTCAGTCATACTTTCTCATTGCAATAATAACAATTAATAAGACTGCAAATCAACACTCATACGGCAAATAAACAAACTTTAAAGTGAATACTAATTAAATTTAAACAATCTCTCTTCCCATAACTAATCTAAAAATCACATAGGTACACAATTAAAAAAAAATTAATTTAAGCATGAAAACAAATTATAAAAATCACTGTACGTGACTAAGTATAAAATATCCAAATCACAAAATATGCAGAGGTATCTAATTGTAATTGTGCAGTACTACACTACCACCTACCTACCTACCTACCTACCTTCGATATTCCTTGTCCATAAATTACATTTCGTCGATTACTCAAATGCAATATCTAACTAATAAAATAAAAATAAATAGTATATTAATATTATTATTTATTTGTATGCATTGATTAAAATAGTTAACAATTTATTAAAAAGTTTAATTTTATAATAATCACAAAAGCATAGTCCGTAAGTATTATTTCTCAAGACTAGGCAAGTTAACTAATCGATTATTTTATTAACTCATTAAGTTAAATTAATATATAAATAATTATAAGTTAAGTTTATAGTTAAAAGTTACTTATCTGTATTTAACTTGTTTGTTATTAGTTAAATCGAAAAAAAAGGAACTCAACTTGATTAAAAATCAGTTCTATTTTTTTTTCTTTTACTAAATTTTTACAGTTTATACCAAATGCATAATAATAGGCAAATGCAATAAAAATATAATACAGTTAAAAATAATGCATGTTAGAGAAATTGATAGAAAAATAACAGAAAGGAAAGCCAACTGGTTTCAAAATAAAAAAATTAACTTAATATGACTATATAAATATAATTAATTAACTGATATGTATATATAACTATATAAATATATGCATAAAAATGCTTACTTTGGTTAAATAAATGATATGCAAATTACACTTTTTTATTTAAACCTTTTATATTGTATCTTCAAATATTCAAGAAAAAACAAGGTATATAGTATAGAATCAACACAGATATTGAATGTTATATCAAAGGTTGGTACACAGTTATTGTCCAACATTGCATAACATTGATACACTTTTAAACTTCCTGAGGGGATACAACTTTATCCATAAACCAAAGTTTATAACAATATAATTATATAACTTACCTGTGAAACCTGTGTTGAGTAAATTTCACTAATAACAAGTTATTCTAAAGGCTAAGTTACATACTTTGACCTTTCAATACTATAGTGAATCAATTTGAGCTCTTTAAGCGCTTAATAAAAATGAATTGTAAAAATTCAATTTTTAAAAAAATTTTAATTGTTTTTCAGTTCCAAGCGTGGGCTTGATTTGGGCTTAAGCCGAGGCTATTCAGGCACACAAGCGGCAAAACACTTAATGGGCATGGCAGCAGCTAATTTTGCTGGTGGTCCAGGACGTCGACGTCGCAGTGATATGCTTCCTAAGCTTCTTACACCTTAAACTTTTAGTTTGTTATAAATTATATTTACAAACTATTACATTCAAATATATACTAAATATTATATAAATATATGAATTATATATATATAATAATATAAATAAATAAATAAATAAATATATATATTTATATATATATATATAGACATATTACAAGTCAATGATTATTTTAAGCATAATCCATCCATTGTTTTGTGAATGTTATCCCACCTTCAGTAGAATGTTAACAGATTATAAAATGTTATAGATTAGCATAATTGCTTACTGTACGTATTTCTTTTAATTAGACTATTTGAATTGTAAACTCAATGACTTAAAATGTTTAACTCATATTTTATTTTATGTCGAAATACAGCACATTCCTGTTTTAAACAGTGTTTTTAAAATTAAACACCTTAAATATCTGAGTTTCTAGTAAACTATGATGTATCTACCTATGTTAACAGTGTAACAAGGTTAACAACACATATATGTTTATGATTGTATACATAAAAACAACAAAAATATTATTTTTAAATAATTTTAATAAAATATAATATATATACAGCATAGTATTATAATAATAATAATTATTATGATAGATCTAAAAGAACACTACAAAATAAAATATAAATAAAACCAACATAAATTCATACACAAACAATACCTAATATTAAATGCCATCTAAAATATTAGAAATATTATTTTTAATTTTATCATATAGCCTAATGATTTGTTAAAACACAAAACAAAAACATCACAATTAATAATAATAAAAACATAATAATTTAAAATAATACTCATCAATTGTAACTAAAAATAGACAATTGAAAAACAAAAGTTAAACAATAATAAAGTGAAAGATTATAAAACAATAATTATTATTTTAGTTTGAAATACTGACTAGGGATCTTTTATGCTCATTTAGACTAAGTTTTAAATTATTACACATTTAAAATCTAAACATGGTAAATATTGGTAACAAGAATATGATTTCATAGATTGTGCTTCTTACAAAATGACAAACAAATAATTAAAATAAAACATAATTAATGTAATTAATTTAGGAGAAATCACAAAAAGACTGTAGGTGTGTAATAAATAAGTAGATAAGTAAAGCGATTATTAATAAAATTATTTTTAGTTTTATTATAACTTAAAATCATAAGAGCTGACACCATTTCAAGACTGATACCTAAAGAAAACATAATTTTAAGTTAAGTACAAGTTGTAATATGTAGATGCTTCTAACTCCGGGAAACATACCCTGAACTCCGCACGAAAAATGAAATATCAGTTAGAGCTTAGTATATATATAAACAAAAATACATACATGGATATTAGTATTCTGTCACAAAATGTTGGGAAGCCAATTTAACAATATGTATCAAACAGGTATAATAAATGGGACAAAATGGTTTTTTTTTTTTTAAAGAAACCTAATAAAATATTAATATCTAGAATATTGTTAACTGTTTAAGTCTATAATTATAATTATATTAATTATTATTGTATATTATGTAGTATATTTTCAGTGTGAATTCTACATTAAAAAAAAAAACCACTTAACACATTATAGCATTGCACTCGACATGAAAATAAAAATAAATAAATAAATACATACATATGTATAAAGAAAAACAAAACAGAATACAAAATGAATAGTTCTTAGTGAATTCCAAATAAAACATCAAAAATATCCAAGTGTAGATAACATATAACAAGTTAAAAAAAATTCTTTAAATGTCTATACAAAAATTAACAATTACTCAAATTTGTTTTTAAGAAACTTTACATTTAAACTAAACATAAAAGTAAATATTATATTATTTAAATGCAATTTGTTTTCAACATTTTAGCATTTTACACAATAGATTTAATCATTCAGAACATAGAATAATTTTTAATTTTTTTTTTTTTTTTTGTCAACATTGCATGAAGAAAAAATTGCATTAACATTGGAGATTTAAAATGTGACTTCACTAGGAACTATCCAATTCCGAAAAAAAAAAAAAACAAAAACAAAAAAATGATTAACAATAATAATTACTATACAGTAATTAATATTAGACAAGCTCTTTAAAATGTTTAAACAGATAATAAAAGCAAAGAAATCAGATACCTGTTGTTCAAATGGTGGTACAATACAAATGGCACCGATTTTAAACATAAAATAATACATTATGATGAGGAAATTTTTTTACGTATACACTTAAATTATTGGCTAAAAAAATTGTTCTATTCATTTTAATAGTTGATTAAACCATATTTGATTATTTTGAGTAAATAAAAAGGTTTGAGAAAACTTAGGCAGTGGTGTACGCAGAGGTCAGAATACACTATATAATAATAATATGATATAAGTAACAACTAGTAATATTTTAATTTAGTTAATTATTAATAATTATTTTTATTTTTATTATTATTATTAATATTATTATTATTATTATTATTATTGTTATAATATATTATATATATATATATATATATTTATTTTTTTACAAATAACTATACTTCAATTATCTATTATGTCTCTAAAGTCCCAATTTGTCAAAATCTAACAACAAGAAAGGATCAAAAGAAATATATGAATTCAGATTTTGTAAACAAGTTAACAAAAGAACAAAATCAATGTAAAAAGAGATTGTATCTTATCTAAGGTAGAGCAAGATTTTGATATTCTATAAATATACCTAAGTATATTTATATGTATGAAATGTACCATTGTCATTTTAGTTCAGCATGGTATATATATTCACACAGTGATGTAATAACAATATTTCTGAATTTTCTGACTCTTGAACAAAATTGATTTCCTGCGAACGCCACTGGCTAAACAAAGCCATCTTAGTAAAAACCTACTAAATCATAATAATATTGACATAAGCAGAATTTCTCATAAACAGTTTGGTCCTCCTATTTTATTATTAATTGTGTACTGAGGTTGCAAAAACAAAATGTATAAATGTATCTAAATAAAATAGACAGTTTGCGTACCTTAAAACTCGGCAAACTCTTTGGCGCATTTTTCTGTTGAAGAGATTCTCAATGCTTCTTCCTCATATTCATCAAAATTGCTTGTATCTCCTGGTCCTTTGCACCTAGGAATGAACGGAGCTTCAATTTTCTTCTGAAACACGGCAATCCAATCTGTTGATGCAAACCACTTGTGTCCTTTAATATCGTTGACACCATTCTTCAGGTTTCCAAATCGTTTGGTTAGATCCACTTGCAGCAAGTTCCTCAGTAGGTCTTTTAGGTCAGAACCAAAATGTGATGGGAAACGTACTTTGCCCGAGACAATTTTCTCGTATATCTGTATAGGTTGGTCGGCAAAGAATGGTGGGTAACCAGCAGCCATCTCGTATACTAGAACTCCAAGAGCCCACCAGTCGACGGCTTTGTTATATCCCTTGCTTAATATAATTTCGGGGCGCCAAATATTCAGGCGTACCACACAGGGTCCATGTTCGCCCTTTGACACGTTTCGCAAAACCAAAGTCAGTCACTTTCAAATAGCCCTGCGAATCGATCAGCAAGTTTTCTGGCTTGAGATCTCTGTAGATTAGGTCAAGATAGTGTAGGTACTCGAATGCTAGCACTATTTGAGCCGCGTAAAAACGCGAATGTGGCTCGCTGAAACGGCCAACCTTTCGCAGGTGAGAGAACATTTCACCTCCCGGCACATATTCAAGCACCATATATAAATTGGAATTGTCCTTGAAGTGGTATTTCAAACTGACGAGGAACGGGAAACTAATTGCTTGTAAAATTCTCTTTTCGTTCAACGTGTGTTCTACCTGTTTCAACTTCACCACTTTCTGTTTGTCAAGTATTTTCATAGCATAATACTCCTTGGAAGCCTTATGTTGTACAATCATGACACGGCCAAACGAACCCGTACCCAACGTCTTGATACGGTCGAAGTCTTCAAGGGCCGCCGTATTCGTGGGGTTCTTTTCCACTTCTCCTCGAAGTCCTCTTTGGCCTGGTCGAGGAACTCTTTGACGCTCTCAGCCGAGTCGCCTTTCTTGTTAGCCGTCGCGGCGTTGCCCATTGCGTTCGCTTTTTACCTTCCAGGGCTCCCAACGAACGAGTTGTCATTAACCAACGACGTACAGCTGATTTTTTAGCGTGCTGCGCCGAACGTTCGCTGCACGGTCAACTCTAAGTTTTAATCGAAACCGTCTCTGTACTGCCAAGTTAATCAAGCCTTATAGTGTATCATCACGGGCTTACCTCAAAATCGGACGAGGCTGGTTCGGCGGAACGACGGCGATATTCGCAAACGATCGGGCACTGTCATAACTTTATTGTTTAATCGACGACTTACGGGAATCGGTCAAGGGATTAAAATCTCGAAAATACATAAACAAAATGGTCAATAAAAAAAATTGATAGGAAAAGAATTTTTCCTTTTCCCCCGACCAAAAATTCTCAAAATGGCCGATCGACCAGCTGCGGGCTAACCGTGGAAGAGACGACTCCCGGGACCGGGAAGAAAAAACGCGCATTGCACCGCCACCACACAAATTCTCACCACACCGCCATCTGAGAGCACAACAACTTGCTGTCGCCCATTTGCCACCAGCCCACCACCGACAACGACGATAGTACCAAACGTTCGTGATACGTCACCAACGCCGGCGAAAGCCGAATAGCAACAAGGACAATAATGGCGACCGGTCTCGTACCGAGTTCGTTCAGTGTTTGAAAAAAAAAAAGAATTATGATAACAAAATAAAAAGTACTCATATACAGTTTTTTAGTTATTACTCAATACTCAGTCCACACTCCGTTACTCTAGATTTGTCCGTCGATCTGTTTCTTCCGAAAACCGGTGCAATTGACGTGTCTCATACACACTACTTATAAGATTAAGCGTTTGTAATAATAATAAAACATAATTACCTAACAAAAATATATAATATGGTCGAGTGGCGAAGTATTACTCGCTCAGCGTATTGACGCACGTACAACATTTATCCCGACTTATATCGAAAATTAAGATTAACAAGAATTAAGTAAATATATAATATCGTCTAAGGCTCTAAGCTCTTGTCTCGAGATGAACACATAACATTATAATATATTCCATGACATCATACCTTAACTAATCGGCAAAGCATAGTACGTTTTCTACATTTTAGTCAACACGATAAAAATATGTATTACATTTGTATTAAAATAAATCAGCATTTAAAGCACACTTCTAGTATCTAGATTTCCGAAAAAATTGTCGCACTTATTGTTATCATTTTAATGTAACTTTTTAAATGACGATTATATTTTTATAGTTTTATTGTGGTAAATATTAAGCACTAAACAGTGGCCAATAATATGTAATTTATTATTGTAATTGATGGTCACGTTATTACTTCAGAGAAAAAAATATATAAATACAAATATTATCAATTGTTAAATATTAAAATTTCATATTATATTTATAAATTTAAGTATAGCTATTAGCTAATTGTTTTAAAATTGCATAGTTTTGAGTAATATATGAATTGGATAATTTAATTTATTTCAAATTATTCTGCAAGTGTCAAGTGGAACATACATAATAACACAATATACAATATAATATTAAGTATACAAAAAATACTCACAACGTGAATTATCTACAAGACTATTGACTTCACATTTAAGGCAATATGTTGTAATAATCAATGCAATATAACTAGGTAGCTTAATTACCAAAAAAATAAAACAATTACTTTATTTTAATGAACGATGAATATTTAAAAATATTAAAAAGCAAGAAATTTGATGCCCTAAACCAATTGAGAAAATTCTACAAAAAACTCATAACACTAATATAACTATTTAAAATAAATCAGTAAACATTTTAATTACAACAAAAATATAGGGTATAAAAATCTAAATTTACATTATCTGTTATATTACACATATAAGTTAGAAATAATTTATCTTAATTATTTATAGTATGCTAATATACATATTGATTTGATTTGACGAAATTTGGTTTATTTGTGTTCTATGGTTATAAAAGTATTATTCTAATATATATTCACTGATTTATATGTTACCTATATTGGTTTAATTAGTTAGACAAAACTTCAAATGCAAGATCAGTGCAATTGTTTTTATTGGTAGAACATATTAAAAATTTTAGTAGATCAATGGAACATTGAAATATTTTTCTGTAAGATTTAAATTCTAGAAAATTACCCTTATATCATACAAAATAAAAATAAAATAAATTTATCATTTTAATAACAGATATGACACAAATTTGTACTAAAACAAGAACGTATTAAATCATTAGAAAAAAAAATAATACTAAATACATTAAAATTCTACTATTGTGGAATAATAATCACAAATAACAATAATCTGTTATAATTAAAATAGATTGGAAATTTATTGTGTTAATAATAAGTAACAGACAATTAAATAATTACCATATGCAAAATAAAAAATATAAGAAAAGCTTACAATTATAAATGAATTTTTTCATCAATAATACTGTTAATGAAAAATAAATCTTCAAAACCTTTTCTGATTAATCTTACTTTAACCAATTATAATTGCATTATGCAAATAATAAGTCCATTGAGATACTAATGAACATAAAGGACACTAACAAGTAAATATTAATTATATTAAGGTATTAAAAATGTCATTTCAAAAAACAATTGTCTCTTAATTTGACTAATTTACAAGTGAAACTAAAATAATATAACACTAGACAAAACTATTATGATTGAAAAACTAAAATTAATTGCAGAACTTGTTATTACCCCTTTTTTTAATATTAATTATTAACAATATTAGCTAATGTTAACATTTTTATGAAATAAAAAAACGATGTTGAATAGGATTTTAGTTAATATAGTAAATCACAAATGCCAGGTATACATTCTAGACAATTTATTAATTAAAACAGATACAGTACAGTACAATTTATGACTGTGTAAGATACACAATTTTTAGTATTACCAAAACAGGACATTGAAAAATATTTTTAAATAATCATAAAAATTACACCTATTTTATGCAAAGAAAAATTGAATGAAATAGGATGTATACAAGGGTAAAAAAAAATAAATAGGTAGGACTTTATAGACTATATAATATATATAATTACCATAGGTAAATATATTTAATACTAGAACTGTATTATCCTAAATAGGTAAATTGTAATTACAACCATAGTTTTAAAATGTATTCCACTTTGAACTTATAGATAAATTGTTTATTTAAATTTAAAGTAGAATATAATACAAAAACCTTACTAGTGGGACCACAACAGGTATTACTAATTTTCTAGCTACTTACATTGTAGTTTAAAAGAAATATTGATAGTTTTCAATATTAATATTAAAAAGAAACCATCCCTTGTCTAAAACTATACTTTTGTATAATATAATTTTACCATATCCTATAGTAAAAAGATATAAAATAAAAATTGACCAAGTTCATTAAGACGTAAAAAAAAACCATTAACTTAAAATTAAGTTTAAAATTAATTAATTAATTATCAAAGTACCGCGGAGCTGTCGAGTTTTGAGAAAAGGAAACATTTTGTACGTCATATTATAATTTGGAGCAGTTAACAAATTGAACATGGAGAGTTTATAATTCATGTATCAAAGAGATCTGCTTCGAAGTCAAAATGGTAGTTATCATTATAACAAAAGGAGGGGCAGGGTCTAGAATAATTTAATGTCATGGACATATGTTTACGCTTCGACAAATTGGGGCTCTGCAGTA
>NC_040880.1:32729342-32779149 GCF_003676215.2 Rhopalosiphum maidis
AGGTACCTATTTCCGTATAGCGTTTAGTTAGATTCGCCCCCGCCAAACACACTCTCCGCGTGTTTTCATACCCACGCAGTTCTCAATGTATATATAATGATATCATATTATCGTATACTGTTATAAACGCGCCTATGAATACCGTTGATTCCACGAATTTAGTGCATAAATACTGCAATTATGTTAGATGTAACATGTGCCGACTCGAACTCGTTCAGTGCAGTTCATTATGTTATTAAAGATTAAATAGTAATTAAACATTGAATAACTGTGTGTCCGGGTAGTTAAAAATGTGTAGACCGTAGTTGAAAAAATCGTTTTCTCTCTCTAAAAAAAAAAAATATATAATAACTCACGAGATCAGGAGCGCTTTACAGAGAAAAATATGTATAATTTTTTTCAAATGCATAGAATAACAACGAGTTATAGATACGAGTATGTTTGTGTGAGAATTTAGGGGAACCTATAGCTACTGTCAAAGGAAAATAGATTAGTAAAAAAATAATATTGTACCCAATCAAAAAATCATCTATGATAAGTAAAAAAGAAAATACGAGAATCTACCTCAGCGTTTACTTTTTCTATAATCAATTTCGACTAATGTATGTGTAAATGAATATTATATGTTATAGAAATCAATAATCATAAAACGATTGATTTTGATATTATATTACCATGTATTAAGTAAATACAATACAATAATTGCAAATTGAAATACGGTACAAGATTTATTATCGTATTGTCAACGCTATAATATTTTACGACCTCGTTAAGTGTATAAGTGAGGTGACGCCGATTTGGTCTGGTGCAACGAACTCAACAATTTGTTTTCCCAATGTCTGACATAATGTTATTGTTTTATAATAGAATTAATAATTGTCTTTACACAAACTCGATTAACATTTTGTGATTGGTTATGTTTGAAACGAATGTTAAGTGTTTTTATAATAGGTATCTGAATGATGTATATAATGTAAACGGAAATAAAATATAAAATATTTTCCACCAAACACGATTTATTTCAAATCATATGATAATAATCATAATGTAGAAATTAATCTTTCATTACATATGTTTAATATAATAGTGTACACAATTGCACTACAGACTCTTTTAGGTACTTTATACAATATATTAAGTTTAATTTTTAGGTACCTCCCATGGTCTTACCGCTTCTACTTCATAAGCCATGCAACCTAGTAGTTTATTTTCTTTGGTTTTTTTTCCTTGCCTACAAATTTATATTTTCCATAAAAGTACACTTTGGGAAGTTATTGTCTTCAATAAGTACTGTGTCATATCCTGATGATGAATAATTTCCCTGTAAATATTTATTAATAATTAAACAAATTTCAGTAACACATATATATTCAATTTTTTTTTTTTTTGATTATATGAGGAATTTGTATTTAATATATTAAATTATAATTTACATTATAAATTTATTTAATTAGGATTCACCATATTTGTAAATATTAAATATTACCATTGGTATTGGACAGTTTCCAGATGGAAAATTAAAAGCTTTTAGAAACGAAAACCAAGCATTTCCTGCGATGAATTTTGATTTAGAACAGGCATTATTGGTTACATAAATAATAGAATTTGGTTTCCAGCCACCAGTTAACTCCTAGATGCTGCATTTCTATCAAACTATGTATCAAACATAAAAATACATCTAATAGTATAATAAATACCTACTCCGTGAAACATGTTTAAGGTTAAATTGAAAATAATTAAAAAATAATACTTAAATTTAACTACCTATAAAATATTTTTTTATTAAAAAAATAAAATATTAAATATATTTTTTTTTTTTGTTCATGGGAATTTTATTATAATTTATGATTTATACATAATATTATGTATTTTTAATCAAAATTATCTAATAAATATCAATAAAAACTTATCTTATCTTAAAATATGCATAATATTCTTTTAAAAAATATGACCCCTCCTCCAAAAAAAAAAAAATTAAATTATAAAAACTAAAAAAATATCTGAATTTTAGTAGAAGAATATATTCTAAAAATCATATATTGTATTTAAGACGTATATGACGTAAACATTTTTTCCAATCCTGTAAATTTAATACTTCACTATAGAAATTTGTCTTATAAAAATGAACTTTTGGTGCTGACCGATTTTCGTCCGGTTTGGTCGAGTCACACCACTCAATTAAATCATCGTCAGTTTGTTATATTGATCTTAACATTATTAAAATATATATTATTTTTATATTATTGGAATGTCTATATAACCGAAGTAAATGGTAACCTCTTTATACAACAATTCAAGAGTTTATTTATATTCTTTTAAATTAATATTATATTATTATTTGTATCGATTAATATTTTTATATAAATTAAATAAGCATTATTAAATTCCATTTAAAGTAAAATGTTTATTACTTCAATGACATTATATAAAAATAATAGAAAATATAAAATCAGAAAGGTCTCGTTGTGGTATATTATTCTTAGAATGTAACTTGTAATTGAATCAATTTAAAATTATACATTTGTTCTGTACGAAAAACGATTTAAAGAAGAGACTATGTATGTCAGCTTCTATTTCAAAAAAATTTTGAATTTATTATGATTAATATTTATTCTTTATTTTTCTAATATAATAATCTGGTAGATTGAATTTTAATAAGTATATGAAAATTAAACCGCTCATCATTACAAATTGAAATGTATTATATAAATAAAAGAAGAAAAATTATTTTGTAAGAAACCTCGTAATATTATACATATTACAGTGCAATCACTTCTATTGCAAACCAAAGAATTATATATTTTTTACTTTACTTACTATTAATGAATCGTCAAAAGGTACTCCTAATGTGAAATTGCCCTTGAATTCTGTGATTGTTGATGACTTTTTATTCAAATATAAATTTATTTTAATTGGTAGATTTTTTGTGTTTTCACATAGGCGAATTGCGTTTACTATTAACCGAAATTTTCCCTGTAATTAAAAAATATATGCATCATAATAATATAATACAAATTATCAATAATAAAATATGTCATTTTAAAAAAATAATTCAAAATACTTTTTAACTTACCAAGGGTAAATTAGGCATAAAATTAGTTTGTGCTTTTGAGACGAAAAAAAAACATACAAAAATATATACTTTAATTAGAATCATTTTAGTATTTCACTAATATTACACCTAAAATTAATAATAAGTTTGGTATTTTTATTAAGTGAGAATGAAAATAAAGTTACGACGTAAAACAAATAATAATACATTGTTGATGTATTCAAAATATTGATTAAGGATGTTATTAGCTACTTGTAAATAACAGCCTCAATTAATAAACTGTTTATCATTACATCGTATTGCAAATGTGAAACATAACAACGGGATTGTGGTGTAGTAAGTAATGATTGTGACGTTATTAAAATTACACACCGTTGTAATATTAAAACCGACAAGGAATAAAAACATTAAAAACATACAAATATAATATAATAGCACAAAAAAAAACTTTATACATAATACAACAAAATTAAATATATTTTTGGTTAAGTTAGGTTAGAAATAATAATGTGTTTTGAAAGTGTCAATATGTGAGAATGAAAACAATATTCAAATTATTATCATTGATACAATAGTGCATTAAAATATTTTTGTGTTTTGCTTGATATGCACTAGTGGTAACCTCAAATTCGAAGAGCACCGATAATGCAAATAATATTTACACAGTTATTTTAACAAGGTTTGAATGATTGACGACCTCACAGTGATCGTTGAAACAAACAATAATTTTAGTTTCAACCAAAAATTATGTGATATTGCATCAGTTCTTTTTTAGCTGTGGTTTTGTATTTAATTTGATTAGATAACAATATTATTTTTATTTTTATTTAGTTATAATATTATACAATAATCCATTATTATTCAGGGTTAGGTCATTATTATTGATTAAATGTATTTCTAATTAAATAGTTAAATCATAAATGTATTAAATTTCTGATTTTTGACAATATTCCAAAATAATTTGCTGATGAGTATATCAATATATTATCATTATATTATATATATTTTGAATGTAAAATATAATAAACGACTTTTAAATCATTTAAAAAATAATCTTATAACAAAAATTATTATTTATATTTGAGGTAAAATCAATATTAAAGGTTATTATCGTTAATACATAAAGTCTAATAACACAGAAACTAAAGTTTATGTTTTAATTTAGATGAATAAACATCTGAAAAAATCTAGCCTAATAACTTACAATAAAAAAAGGGTGCTTATTATTTTATTTTTTTTTTTATAAGTGTACAACGCCGAAGTCCACTCCTTTAATGGTATAAACAATGTATGTTTCTGATGATATGTTCTATAAGCATAATTGAAAATTCCAAAAATCGAAATTTGAATAAACTAACTTTCAACGGATAAAATTAATGTGATAATCATTGGCGTGCCGCTCTGTATATCATTAGTGTTTGTATATTGTGGAATACACGTCGGTTGCTCACGATATCGCCTTAAACATGACCTCACTCGATTTAATTTAAAAAGAACTAACGTCTAATCGATTTTTAATATAATTTATTTAATAGCGTGATGTTATCCACTCGGCGGGTCGGCCGTTGCTTCTGCAAGCCAAGATTTGGTAAACGCCACAGGGATCCCAGTTACTTTTCAATCTATTTTCAGAACAGAGTCGGGATAGGTGGAGCTTTGGACGTCGTTTGCCAGTTTATTTATTTATTTATTTATTTTTTTTTTTGAATGATCGAAAATCGCAATTCGGAAAAATCGATTGGACCCGATCGATGTTCGGGAAAAGAGACGAACACTTGTCGCTAACCTCACCTAAATTATATTCTATATAATATACAAGCTGAGGTACCACCGTGTTAATTTAGTATTTACATTGCATTACGAATTAAGTATTCTCCGAAAATCTAAAGCGTGCATGCGTCTTTAAACTGCTTATACGTGATTATATAATTCGGCGTAAGTATAAACAGCGTAACAATTAGATATTTTTTTCTAAAGTAAAGGAATCAAACGGTTTCAGTGGTTGTATTTTGAAAAAAATTCAACCATTTGTACGTTTTTGCTTTAGTGCATTTTTAGTATTTTGCTCAATTAATTACATCACTGATTTATATTTCATTTCCAAATCGCAATAATTTTTCTGAAAACATTTATACACAAATTTCGAACGTCAAATCCTCGGTAATGCCTTATTATTTATAAGCATTTAAAGTTCACAGATAAGATGAGTGGAATGGCTACAACAGCTGATACCTTAAACTTTAAATGCATATAAATATTAAACTATCGGATCGGTGTAATATATAACTGCGTGTATCAAACTTTTCATGGCTATCCTTTTCCTGAAATATAAAATTAAAAACTAGCAGCAACGGCGGTGGGCTTTAAAGAAAGTATAATAGAAATCCGAAGAATAAAATCACCGTCATAAAATACAGCAGGACTAAAACAAATTCAATTTATTCTATATATATTTTTTATAGAAATTATACTTTATACTGTATTGCATGATAACAGCTAGTTTTCTAATATACCGTATGGCGTGCACATAACTGTCCTAATTATTATAGTCCAATCCTTCAATGACGAGTAATACTATATCCCTGCTTATAGTGGTATAGATAGAAAATAAAAAATACCCATTAAAAGGATAGTGGGGCACGCCGATAAAACACAAAATCTCTTCGTAACACTACGTGCAAACCGTAGGTACAACTAAATTAACTTAAATGTTAAATATATTGAATAGTTGAAACATAATAAATTAGACGTTGAAACCTATTATTATTTTTTCGCAAAATATCAAATGACTCGTAATTATTAAACTGTTTTGTTAAAAACGTAGTTTTAATTTTTAAAAGAAATATAATTAATATCACTATACGAGTTTAAATTATTCAAGTGTATTAGACAATATCGGACATATGAACTCCATATAGACACGAACTTTTCGATTTTCGGGAAATAATATCTTTCAAATGGTATAATATATTTTTGCGACGTTTGTCCGATCAGTTTTCGGGAGATGAAGGTTAGGTTATAAATTATAATATACTAAAACGGATAAAGGGTTAGCGGAACTTGGATCACTCTGTATACAGGTGGTTAGTACCGACGTCTGCAGCTGTATAGATAATTACTGCGTTTACACGGTGCAGGCGTTAAAAGGATTTGCACAGATACCGGCTTTCTTCCGGATAGATTGAGTTATTTTATTAACCAGTAAAAATACAATTTTGCGTGGATTTAGAACCGTTTTAACGTCATCGTGTAAACGCAGTAATTATTATTTATTACACATTTACATCGTCGGGGGCGACGATATGTCTTGCATTAATAAGTGGTTCGTTATGAGTGTCGTAAAACCACGAGAGAAAAAAAAATAAAAGAAAATATAACTATATACACACGTTTACTGTTACTGCGATACCTACACAATATACATAAACATGTTGCGCTGCCTAAGTGCACACAGTATTGTCGTCGTAATACAACGATCTAATATTGATAATCTCGCCATTGATGTAAGCAAATAATTATAATATACGATATGACCGCTTACAATTTAAATAACAGTTGGAGATACTCGGATTTTGTGGAGGTGATGGAGATAAAACACGCGTTTTCGTTGTATTGCAATATAATGTGGGTAGTACAAACGGGCGCAGTCACAGCGCCTATATAATGTACAGTAAGTCACACTGTATTAGGTATTAATTATTGGTAATATTACAAAACATTATAAATACCAATGCCTAATTGACGAATTTCTGCATTTTCTGCAACGATAAAATGTTGATCTTTCGGCGTCTTGTATAGGCAATTTAGCTACGTAAATGTCGAGCGTTCGTTTTACGGTGTCCCATCTTGTACGGGTTTTTAACAATAATTTATAAGACGTAATAAATGTTATATAAATTTATAACACGAATGAATTTATTTACCTGCTCTTTGACGGACACGATTTCAGTTTTCGATAACTCATAAAGTCATAATACTTAGGACTCTTAAGTAATGAGTCGTACTCGTGAATATGTTATTCTACATTTTGGGTGAAACACGATGGATGTACTGGACTTACAGTTATTATATTAAATATATTTGTTTATAAAAATCATTGTTTCACAACACTATTACTCATCAAAATAAAATATCAAATATCAATATAATACTATTAATTCGTGTACTTATTATAAAATCATTGAATCGTGTTCTATTACAGTGTAATATTGTCTATTATAATATCTCATTCCTAAACAGCTGAACCTTATTCTGACTTCGACTCTCAAAGCGGTAGTGTTGTAGTGATGGCCAACACATATCATTTCAAGACGTATACAGATGTGACATTAAAAAAAAATTGTCAAACAAAATCTTTCATATTTCCTATATACATAATAAAAACTGAATCTATTTTCGATTTGATTTATTTTATCTCTATCGGTATCATCATTGTTGGTCCCCTCAGGGTTCTCTGGATTTATTTCGACGATAGTTCGAATTCAATTTATACACAAATCAAAATTGTGCGTTCGTCGGATAAAAATGTCAACCCACGAAGCCTATAACAGGATCTAACGCCTACGACAAAACCGTGTTCTGTGTATCAATACGATGATAATTACATTTTAAGTGATATTGGTATGGAATTTTGGCAAATGTAAAAAATCGATATATGCTAATGACTATTTTTTTTTTTTACTTATAGTAACTGTCAATCAGTAAAAATAATTTAGAATTTAGTATCATGTCTCAAGGACTATTTTTTTTTTTAATTATTCTTTACGATATATATGATCGTACAGAATGTTTTTTTTAACCCGTAAAAAGCTTTATTTAAATTTTTAATATTTAAATATGATCACACGTCGTACATATATATTTGTTTTAAACTATGCGATATCGTAGTCTTAATCATAAGACTAAATTACCACTGACTCGTAGCCATCAAAGTTTATCAAATTTCATTAATATTGTCAGATTAAAAAAAAAAAATTCACATTGTAATTTGTCTTTGATTAAGATACTGTAAATACTGTTACAAATAAGTCGTAACACACTATTTACGATTTCGTACTGCTCATAACGAATTTTAAACTACACTCAGTGTGTAATGCACACACAAAATTAGACACTCGAATCGTGTTTTATGGTTAGTTTTTGTCTTCTTTCGATCTCCTGCTGGTTTATTTTGTACAGCATCTTTGAGATTATAGCGTATAAATCTTAAGACCGTCGACGATGAAAACAATATTGTTAACAAATAACAGATATATGTGAACGGTGACTGCCGTTATGGATCTTAAACTACTATAATAATAATAAAATTCGTCAATATTCGTCAACCAAAACTAAGTTTTGGAGAGATCGGTGATATTACAAAAAAAAAAACCCGAATCTTTTTAAAATCCAACATCCGCTTTTTTATAGAGTGTTTTTATTATTTATTTTATCTCATTACGCAGTAGTCATCTTCGTCATCTTCGTTGTCGTCGTCGACGGCGGAGCTTACCAGCCAACAAATATAATTATTGAGTTGCGCACACTAGTTTTGACGTTCTAATTGCGTTTTAATTGGATTTTGACCTTTGGACGAGGTGAGCCCGCGGACAGAAACGCAGCGAGATAGATAATATTATAGTGCGTTCTCACGAGAGTGATGATGCAGTAAGTCTCGACTGGATGTCTGGCTGGCAGACAACGCGATAATTATTTATTTTATGACCGTCACGGTCGTGATAGTATGCGCACACAAATCCGACGGACATTACGTTATAATAATAATAATATGCACACATCACAATATGATAATAATACACAATATATACTGGGTGGCCCTTAGTAGGTGATTTTAGTAAGAGCTTTAATTTATCTTGAAAATTATTATATATGTTATGAACATTTGATTTCTACATAATTTGCAATAATTACAAAACAATATATTATTATAATATACCTAATATTATTTAATCGTTTTTATTTTATTAAGTTTTTGCTTTTCTGGATGACAACGTCCCAAGCGGAGCAATATGTATTTGAGTATTTTTATACATTAAAATTTATTTTTTTTACTTGTAGTTATTAAGTTATCTTTTTTTACAAAACAAAATTTTTTAACATTTAAAAACTTCTTTAAAACCACCATACTTTTAACCGAATAAGCATTTACCAAAATATATTATTTTAACTTAAGATAAATACCTATTGTGTTAAAAGTATTTTTAATAAAAAAAAATTGACTTTAATTATGACTTTTAGAAATATTTAATTATTTTTACAATTTAGTTTTTATTAAAATATTAAACATTTTGAAAATCTCATTCCATTCGATTTTAAAATAACTGTTAAGTCTTACCTATGATTTTTAAAGTTCACGTGTAGTTTCTGTAATAAAAATAAAAACGAATAAGTAGGTACAAACCACAATGCCAAAAATGTTTTGATTTTTCTTTCAATTAATTAGTTAATAGGTATTTAAAATAAAATAACTTTCAGTAATTATATTGTAATTTGTGGTCTCATCGTTACAGAATTTATATTTAATGATTACAAATTTACTTTGAACCTACATAATATAATATATTTAATACATACCGCAATCGCGTGTCTCATCTTACATTTATTCTGTGTAATATTATCACGAAGTTGTATAACCATTTTTGATTACTTTACAAAATTTGTGATAACAATCCTTCGGCACTTAACATATTATGTAAAGTACGACGGAAAAACCTCGTTTTATCGTATTCTACCAAGTTATAATTATAAATTAAGTAAAATATATTAACAATTTATTTCATTATACTTACACCTAATTGTACTAGATATATGTACTAGTTATATGTAGTATCTTGTCTAATTTAACATAAAAATATTTCTGTGTTGTTTTGTTTGTTATTAAGCTGTTAGTGGCACACCATATTATAGATAGACAACGTTTAATAGTTATATTATATCTGAAAAAAATTTATAATGTATTTATATTTCAAAAATGATCATTTTTGTCATAAAAAATTCTAAACATCAAATCTCAAAACGTTATACTTAGTTAGAATGTGCTAAAAAATTGTCTGTAGATTTTAATAATAAATCAGTAAATAAAAAAAAAAAAATCTAGAACATCCGTAAAATGAAAATGTACACTATTGAATTCCGGAAATTACGCTCCTCATAATATGTTACAACATAAGTATAAATTATAAAACGCAGTGAGTGCTTATTTTGACGCATAAGCCGTTAAAAATATTACAAAAAATGTAAACTGTAATGGTTTATGTTTATGCCGTTTACGTCACAGTCGGTGAATTTACTTAGGTTTACAGGAATACCGAGTACGAGCGTAGGCTTATATTATTCAGTAGTCGGATTTGGTTCGTGAAGTGTTCTTCGGGTTCAATAGCCTATAAATTATTGAGAAATCGTACTATTGTCGCCGTAATTTATTATATAAATAATTTTAATGAAATTGCTCAACTCGTATACCTATCCCGCTACTCATATGACATTCGCAATGCCACCCCGGATAAAAAGGTTACTCGGTTGACAGTGTGTACCGTTATTACCAATTCATCAGACAATAAATAAATTTACGTACGCGTTGCCATGTATCGTGCTGGATTGGTTAGTTCGAACGCGGGCCATAAGTTTCCGCTATGCGACGTATAAAAAATATAACCGTGAAAATTGTATTTTTATCAGTCCGACGACCCGAGTTCGAATGGTGTAAAATGGCCTGCATCAACCACCTGTATAGGGTATGCCGACTCCGTCGAAAGAACGAGGAAGTGTGTCGTGAATTCTTGCAATACATTTTACAAATAATTCTTAAATTTTCACTCGGATAACATATATGCGGTAACGCGATTTGCTGAGTACGGTTACTATGTACATTTTTAAGACGATAAAATATTATTAATATCACTGTAATTACGTAATAGCACATTCTATACATTATTATTCAAATGAAATGTTTACTTTATTTTATAACGTCGATTTTGAAAGTTACTTTTGTCCTTACTTTCTTCGTGAATTATATTTTTACTTTTTAGCCGCTAACCGCATGATATTCTGAGGCAAAATAGAACCTATATATTATAAGTATAATTTTCAATAGTTAATAACACATCGAATATTGAACAGATATGGGTATTTAATTTATTATTTATACGCCTTTAGGGTGCCAGCTGTTGCCACTCGACTAGTCTCGACTCCGTAAACTTCAAAGTTTGTGTGCTTATAAATAATAAATAATAACACGCCATGAGAAAAAAATATAAATACATAAATGCGAGTCGTCGATATTGGCCCAAGTCCATCGAGGACACGTCTCGTTAGTCGTTAGCTGTTCGCGCAGAGACATTAAAATATAATATAGACATTATACACATATAACAGCGTCTCGACGTCGACGTAAAAATACAAACCGACAACAACAAAATAAATGCATTTTGTTATTTTCAAGAATACATGTATACACATACACGACGATTGTAACCGAAGCCGAATACGTGAATTGAAGTATATATCGTGCCAAAGCTCTAGACAAAATATGATGGCCAACTGCCGTTTTTTTTGTAACGTCTAGTCGAAATACGCGAAGTCACCTTGCGCAAAATAACGTGTTTGTACTGTTACGATTTTCGACTACTCGCGCGGTATACCGCTCGTATACCGTACGCGCAATTATGCATATCGTTATTGTTGTGTCGTACCCGATCTCGCCCAAGACTCGTCGAATAGTAATCGCTTTGGAAAAAATGTGTTTATTCGCGCCTACCTCCGTGCCAATAACGGGTGTACACACACGATATATCGCTGCAAAAGAGAAATCCGTCTTACACTACGACGGTTAATCATTTAACTTGAAAAATAAACAACACGTTTTTTCGCATCGTTTTCTTTTTCTGCTGTTGTTATCAGAAACCGTGTGTTTGAAATTTTAATAAATAAACGCATGTTTAGGACCGCGTTGACGGTGTTCGAGGTTCGCGACTCGAGCGCAACCGTTGCAGGGCCGAACGATTCGGTGTCCGCAGCGAAAGCGCGGAACGCTCACGCACAATTATTACGTTCGCTACGGCCGAGAATCGACATTGCGTGTATTATTATGTTGATATTATGTGATTAGATGACGAGCGCGAGACAAGTTTGGAGAACATAATGTATAACGGTAACAGTATTATTTGTATGGGCGTTGTTGCGCGCGACTTTATAGCATAACGATGTAATACCGTGCCTGTATACAATACCATAACGACGGGCTTTTACGCGGGCAACTTTACTCGGTTTATCTAAAGAGTTTAGGCGCATATACCTACGCTATTATGGTATAATAATTAATAATATATTCAAAGTATAATTTTGCCTCGGAGACGTTATTTTATTCAACGCAAAGCCCGCGCACATATACACGGAGACGTACACATTACAGGCAAAGTACCTGTGCCTATACAACATAATGTGGGGCTATCCAGCCGGTTTTTAATAATCCATTAAACTCGGCCGATTACGCTGCGACGTGGGCACATAAGTAGCCCGGCTGCGCGCACAAATAACTTGGTCGACAATATTGCCGAGCGTGCGAAAACACGAAATGCGTTTTTAACGCGTCATATAATATCCGTGCGAATTGAATCGGCTATGAAATGCGCATGCCTATTGGGTTTCGCTCTTCTGAGATTTTCGAGTGGGGCCACTCGTCGGCAAAGGCGGAATAACGGCGGACCCGACTGATAGCGGCGTGTACGGGTAGGTATACCTAGCTTTTCCCGTCAACATTTTGTTCTGTGCCATTTCCAAACGTTTGCCACACACCGTTTACGCCCATTTTGTATCTATTATATATCTCATATTATACGTATCGATTGATAACGTAATTATTGGTGCAGGCCATTTTGCAGATTCCTTTGGCTCTGTACAACAATGTTCTTTCGGTAAACTATACATTATCCTTTATGTCCATTGGCGTAACTTCTTAAATAAAAAACTATAAAATCTATCAATAAATGAGAGCACTCGACGTGCATAGTGTACCCCTGTGCACATACGCATACCTAATGACCGCTTAGACCAATCATTATTAAACAACAACAACAAAAAAACATGATTTAGTTGGGTAAAATTGTTATAATTCTTTAAACCGCTAAACCCCTTATAATACACCTATACTATATTTATGTATATAAAATAATTTACAATAACTCACTGGGTATGCACAGTGTATAATTTATAATATATGACATATGTATAAAAACGAAAATGTGATTAACCGTAATATAGGCAAAGCAATTAATATAAATATCATAATTTGCAGTGTACTGTAAAAATGTTAAATTACAGTTGTACCTGCTAATCACCTTGCACCATAGCATTGGGTAGGTACTCAATTAATTTAACTAACGAGTACTCTACTCCTAAAATGGAAACAATATTATTGTTTTCCATTTCCCGCTGTAGGTACTTACTTCAAGCCTACCACTATATTCATAAGACTTCTATAACTTACGTCTGCAATTAAACTGCAAAATGATTTAAGCTTAATAACTGTCTCTTAATTGACAGTTAGTTTGTTCCCCGTGCTTACAAAACATGAACGCGCGATCTTCCAAAAGCAACAGCCGATCGTCACGCAAATATTTGACTAAAAACTGATCTATGATCAAATACATTTGAGATATCGTGTGGTTATACTTTAATTTGTGTATTATATTCATGGGTGAGCCAACTCCGGTGATGGCTGCTTGAGTCTTCAAAATTCTAGGAGCAAGCTTCATAAGCTACCCATCCACCCACCAAATAAATTTACTAGGACCAACACGATATTTTTAACTCTTCTTAAATCGTACGTATACTTTTATAACTAATTAATAATTATAGATGGGTTCTTTAAAAGTAAAGAGAATTCAAGAAAAGTGCTAAGTAGGTGAATAAAGTATTGTGGACCACCTCTTCGGTAGTTCGGTACTGTACAATTGCTAAGATTGTGATAAAAATCTCAAAAAAACGGACTGAAACAGACATTATTAACTATTGTACAAGATCCAGGAGCGTATCCAGAAATTTTTCAAGGGGGGAGAGGGTCCAAATTTTTGTAAATGTAAAAAGTAATATACAATCAGTGATTTGCACTTTAAGAACTTTAAGTTCTGACAAGATCTTAGCATAATATGTTTATTTTTTAGAAATTATTCTTAAAGTATTGTTTATCACTATGTTCTCCGGGTAATCGAAAGTAGATAATTCACAAAAATCTCTATAAACGGACGGTACCTACATCTCTCTAGAAAGAAGTGATATACTTATTGTATTTTTATAATTGGGGATGAAGGCTGGACTACTTTTTGCATAGACCTAATCCTAATGGATAATATTTATCATGGATATTGACTATTAAGTATCATGCAATGTGCTATTAATTCCATTAAATTAATTCAATACGGACACTGGAACACTGGACAGACCATAGAATAGAGAACCTACATGTATTTGTGAGGTATAAAAATAAATATTTATTATAACTTGAATATTTTTGAAAACTGTATCTTGACTAGAAAATGTTAATATGAAAATGAAAAATTCATAAGGTACCTGTATATTAATAAATAGAGGCATATCCTTTATGGTTATGAAGAAAGATGTCAAAGATATATTATTAACATTGTAAAAACAAACGTGATTTATTAAATTTAAAAAAAACTTTTTACATTTTGTTTTCTTTTTTTAATTAACGTTATACTCCGTTTTAATTAAGTGTAAGATATAAGTTACTGTCTTGTATAATTATATTAATTTGAAGGCAAAATAATATGTTCTATAAGACTTCAAAATAATCACAAATTTATAGCTTAAAAAATCACTAAATAC
This sequence comes from Rhopalosiphum maidis, assembly GCF_003676215.2. Classification (NCBI taxonomy): domain Eukaryota; kingdom Metazoa; phylum Arthropoda; class Insecta; order Hemiptera; family Aphididae; genus Rhopalosiphum; species Rhopalosiphum maidis. The sequence continues at coordinate 32,744,236 of NC_040880.1, forward strand.
AGGTAACCGTGACAAAACAAATTTGAGATCCAGTAAAATAGTTTAACAAAATTGCTTATTGTACTCTATGTCTTTATGTGTATAGATTGTAATTATTTTATTAAAATACAATTTAAAAAAATGTTTTGATGGAAAATATCGAGAAAAACGGGAAAAAATAGGTACCTACAATTGACATTTTAAGTTAATAGGTGACATTATACATTTATTTCATATAGATATACATTATATTATAAATTATAATAGGTACTACTTATCGTGTTATTTGTAGAAAATAAATTACTAATAGTAGATACCAAAATCTATAAGGAATAAATAGTATTTTTCGAAATACGAATAAAATAATAATCTAACGCCGTGACACACAGTTTCCTCACTAAATCGTTTATTATTGTATTTTTACTACATATACAGCAGAGAGAATTCCCGGTTTCTTTATATTGTACATATACCAACGTCCAACACCCACGCCGAAGTGCCTTCATTGGTTGGTCTCTTCGTTCAAGTATAGAGTATACACCAAAGCCACTAAAAATACCTACAACACTTATTATAAAATATATTTTTCATAGATTGTCTAATAAAAAAATATTAAAAACATTATAATATACCGTACCAAAAATTATTAACCAACAGGCGAGTTCGAGTGATACAAATCTTTTTAAAACACAAAAATTATACATATATTAATACATTAATACAATATAAATATATATTGATATAAATTATCAAATAAAGTTATAATCAGAGAAGTGGAAAGTTAATGATTTTGGATTAACTGCGTACCAATTAATTTATTTCCTTCCGAATTCAAAATAAGCGATATACTAATTTGATTCAAGACATTAAAATTATGAGTATCAAAAATTTATTTCACATATTTTAGACTCTACTGTATTCATGTAAATCATAAATGCATAGACTATAGTTTTTATTTTTTTAATTTTCTTGTTTAATATACATATTAAATAACAATTAATTTGTGAAAAATTATGCATTTTGTCAAATTTGTTATATCATCAATAACACAATATTTAACGAGCAATAACTATCACTTATTAAATTAATGTGATAGGTCACAGGTACAGGGTACATGATTTTTTGGTATAAAATATTAAAACGTTTATTTTGCATTAATTACTACAATACCTAATAGATAAATTTACTCTTACTATATAGTTACAGAATATAGTGCGATTGTGTTTTAAATTCTATTTAATAACACAGCAGTTTAGAGTCGAAGTCTGCATTAGGTTGTGATAAACTTTGATTTCTATGACTAAATCATTTATTATATTTTATAATAAACTATTACTAAACCAAATGTCAACGATAATAATTGTTTCCCTTCAGCACATGTAATTCATTCTAAGCAAGTTGTGTATTTTATCATAAAAATTGTGCTGAACAAATAATAAACAGATAAACAGTAAGAATTCCATTCCAATGACATAATTTATAAATCTAAAATCTAATTAAAAACATCTCTCAGGTCTATGTGTAAATGTTATCTACATAAATCCTCATATTTCAATACATTTATATGGTCTAATACAATTTATTTTGATTTACATACATAAGATTAACGAGCTAAAATGTTGATTTGTTTTAGTGGTGCATTTAATGTTTTACATAAGCAGTAAATATGTAACTCACTATTATATTTTATTTTACCATAGTTATTATACTGTTAAGAATAACAAATAATTTATAAAATAATCATAAAACATCAAATATTTTGTTTCTTTAATAAGTAACTTTATTTTTGCTGACTAAAGCAAATGCTCCATTTGTACATAAGTTAATGTGGCCTGCCAGCTGGATTGAACAAATTTATTTTAAACAAAGCCACCTGTCCTAATTGTCTGTGCCTGCAAATATGTTGTTAGTCTGTTTAACTTCTACAATATTATCGAACTCATATCTTTGATCAGTCTATACATTTTATAATTTCTATAAAACTTATTAAAATATCAGATAGACAGAACACATGCAATATAATATACAGGCACCCAAAAAAATCACTATTGAGTGTATACATAATGTATTATGTAATATATAATTAATTTTGATTTTTACAGTATTTTTATAATTTAGCTAATACCTAAACCTAAGACAACACATGTACTACCTTCTACCTCCTGTACAATTTAATCATACAAACTTATAAATGCATAATAAATAGGAAATAATGAAAACAATATGTGCATTATTATAATAACTTTTAAAATATCTATTTTCGGTTCCAAATTCTATGATGCTAAACTTAAAAAACATATATGTACACAATTCAATAATAATATTTTTATAAATTTAAACAACATAATTAACACCATTGATAGATAACTAATAAAATTGAAACAGTCATACAATAATATTGAAACAAATTTTAAGGTAAATTTTAGATTAAAAAAAAAAATCTGTAACAATATTCTATTTACAATAAAAAAAAATTAATAATAATAAACATTAACAATATTGATTAGTAATATGAATATAATATAATATACGATGATATTAGTCATGTAAAAGTATCATACTTGTCTACAGCAACACATAATAAGCCTACGATTTTTTTTCTATACAACGTAGCTCATCTAGACATTCTATAATACAATAATTATATTATTAATATATATTTTTGCTGTTCAATTTTAGTACATGTATATTTTATCCATACGCAATGTAAATACGATATGATTGATAAAAAAAAAATAATAATAATTAGGATAATTGATTACATTAAATTAAATTTTCTTTTTAAAAACATTTTTCATTTTTTAGTGCAAAACGATTCAGCAAACAAACACAAAGTGCTTTTAATCAAACATGATAGATAGCTGCACCAAATAGAATAGCAAGCGACATTGCAGATCAACATTTAACATACAGAAGGGAATGTAAGCTAATTTTTTAAATATTATAAAATACTAGGTTAGGATATTTTATAAAAAATCTGAAATCTGTAATCACCAAAAAAAAAGTCAACTGTCAAATCTATTTCCCTTTTTATATGATTTCAATACTTGAATACCATTTAAATAAAACCACAAGGTTTTAAACATGCTGTGCAAAAAAAAAATGTCACATTATATTATATAGAAGATCTCATTTTTTGACATTTTTAATTGTGCAAGGAATGAAAATATACACAAATATTTCAAATATATACAGTATACATTTTCTTTTCTTTTTTTTGTTGTTGTTGTTGTTGATGTTATCTATGAGAGTTGTTTTATAAATTAAGGAATTTAAAAATATGTACTTATTCATAAACAAAATTAGCGCAAATCAGGAGTGTCATTCACCAGTTTCTTAATACGCAGTAATATTGTTGTGTACCATTGGTCCAACCGCGATATGGAATCGTAATCTTTAACAGCTTCAGTGAAACCATCAGCATTTTGCTCTTGAATGTGGTTTAACAACACCTTAAAGAAAAATAATTCAATTTAGACAACTCAAAGATTTTCTTTAACTTAAACTAAGTTTTAATTTTTTTTGTAATTTTATCATATTTTACCTAATTAACACAGTATTTTTAGTATAGGATATGTGTATTAGAAATGGAATAGACTAAAATAATTTATAATGTTCTTTATAACTTTATAATAATGACAATAGAGTTAATTAGATTATTATTACAATTACTTTATGCATTTTCATTGTTTACAATAATATAAAAATAAATAGAATAAGTTTCTTAACTTTTGATAGACTTTTGACTATTTACTTTTGTAAATAATACAAAAAAAATCCAATAAAAATGTAGGTACTTAAGATAATTTAATTTTATGAACTCAATAAGTGATAATGTAATAGTTAAGTTATAAAATATTAAATACATTTAAAATAATAAGACATTTTATAATAAAATTAATATTTAATATGTATTGAATACAATATGTACTACTTGGCTTAAACCAGTCATAACATCAGTTAATTAAATTAAAATAATCATTAACAAAACATAATTAAAACTGTTATTATTTACCTGTAATAATTTGTATTCTCTACTATCTTGGAATGCCGGGTATCGTTCAGTGTATTGATTCATGGCCAGTTGAGCATTAAGTACGTCAACACACAAATGACATAAAGCTGCTCGGAAGTAATATTCTTTTGCACTATACTTCAACAAAGAACTGTCCAATGATGTTCCAGCAACCTATAAAACACAATGATATAGAATAATATAATAATATACAATATACATTTACCGATTGAAACCAAATTTTATATAAGCTATAATAATTATACCTCTTCGTATATCTGAATGGCTCGGTCATAGTCTTCCAGTTGAGCAGCATACTGTGCCACCTTAAGTTTGCATTTGTTAGCTGAACTCTTACTTTCTTCAGCCATAAAATAATCTGAGGCCTTTTCATAATTGGTTATAGCACGTTCTAGATCAACAGCTTCAGTCTCATACATTTCAGCTATATTTTGATGTTGTTTCGCAGCCATTGTAAAACGACCCATATCTGTATAGATATCAATTGCTTTTTCCAAACATACTGCAGCTTCTATAGAAAAAAAAAAAAAAACTAAAAATTTAGTATTATATGATTATAGCGGTTGGATGCAAAATAAAGACATAAAAGAGAGTAACAACTAGAGTATTACTAGTAATAACTATATAAAAACAATAAATTAAGATTTTAGTGCTCACATAAAAAAAAAACTAATAATATATATATAATATATCATTTCATAAGGAGATCCAATTCTGAATGTGATTGCGTACTTAAATACAATTTTTTTTTTTTAATTTTATTGATGATAAAACATCTTTGGGATAAGTATAAGGGAAACAATTCATTTCCGTGAGCTGATACTATAGAAAGAAAACCTTAATAATTTTGTAAAATATTTTAATAATTTAGAATATTTAGTTAATACTCAACATAAGCAAATAAATAAAAATACATAGTTACAACATTTTACTTTTTGTTTTTGAATCACGCAAATAAATTGAAAGTATTTGAAGTACTAGAGATTAAATATATAACCGTACCATTTGGATCAGTTTTTTTAAAGCAGTTTGCAGAGTCCACATAATTTGTAGCAGCATCATGTTTACGGCCTGATTTAGCGTTGAGATCAGCAGCCAAAATAAATGCTCGACCAGCTTGCGACCACTTTTTTGCCATCTTAAATAAATTTGCAGCACGTTGGTAACAATCAATTGCATCTTCTACCTTAGAAACATTCCTAAAAAATAATTTTAAAAACAAGTCAGATTTATGATTAATATATTAATTCATGATAAATATTAATAATACATATTTATATATGAAACTAATTTAAACATTAATTATCAATAGTTAGTTAGGTATTAAAATTATTGTTAGGTACATACTGTCCAAAATATGTTTTCATTTTTCTACAGATCATTAAAAAAATTATGTAAATAAAATGATTAAATTTATGTTGTAGGTAGATAAAGTTTTAAATTTTTCTGAATTTTGAAAGACTAATTAAGTTTATACATTTTTGTTTTTGTTAACAATTATGAAAACCAATTTTTATATTATTTGAATTACTTTATTTTAATAGTATGATAATTATTAATTTTTATTGCCTAATTTCTATTACATAATTCACTATCCTAATAACTTTAAGCAAAGTTAAAATCTCGGTTAAAATCTATGTAGGAAGTAGAAATGCATTAAGTTTAGGTTATCAATATTATTGCTGCTATTGCTACAAAGGAAAATACATTTTTTAAACAATTGACACTTTTAATTGAATTGACCTATGGTATTTAAGCTATTTATTTTATAGAACTACTAGCAAAATTACTCAACTTCACTTGTGTACAGTTTTGTAAGAAATTATACCACCTATTTAATTACCATATTAACTATTGTAACATAATTTGTTGTACAATATTTTTCATTTTTATATGCCATATTTCTGAAATAACTATATTATTATTATTTACTATTTGATTTTGGTGAGTCAAAAAAAAAAGCATGTGTAAGGCACCCTAAACTGATTCATTTAGGTTAAAAAATGAAGCTTTAAACTCTCCCAGTCTCAAAGAATCTATTGATATAACTTTTATCGAAAATGGTCAAATAGTTTTCTAGTCTATAGAAAAAACAAAGAAAGATTAATTTATTTATATTTTAACACTCCTCGACTTGCTTAAAGAGTTTACCCAAATGTATTTTAATAGGTATGTTTAAAATAACAAAATCCAACTAAAAACTATTTTTCAAATGAAAACTAACAATTTTAACAGAAAACAAATTAATATATAAGAAAGTTTGAAATTCAAAATCATTAATACATTAATACACAACATACACACATCATTTTCAGTATTCCACATTAATAAATCAAAGGTCTGTTTAATGTGAATTTAAGCATGCAGAAATGGGGGATGAAATTCATTAATATTTAATTACTATAAATAATTCAATTTTCCAAAATCAACGTCCATACTATAAATAAATAAAAAGGAAATCATTACAATGGCATTCAGTATTCAAATGCAACACATAATTAAAACAAGTACTCATATGACTATATTGGATATATATTCTTCATCCTCAAGGCAAACCATTATTTACATAGTGAATTAAGTGAGTGAAGCATATCTGTTGTCTGTATACCAGTCATGAAAACTTTTTAATAATAAATTATCGTTAGCCTAAAGTCTACAACGTCAAAATAAGTAATTAGCGCAACATGTGATTTTTCCACTATATAACCAGAATCATTAAGACATGGTCTTTATAAAAGTCATGATAACAACTACCTAACAATCAAAGAAACTATATACCTAATAACAGCTCGAAAATGTTAAATCGTCTAGAATTAAGAAATGTGTTCAAAAAGTCATAATTTTGATCGCTCCGAGACTCCCTTCCACCACACACACAAAAAAACCAACAAAACACCTTTCCGTCGACATTTCAACAACTTTCCAAAACAGTTACGACAAAAACTCATAACTCCGCCACCTAAAACCCCCACTCCACTGCCAACTATCTAACTCCAAAATCATGTTATGCAATTTACGACCACACTCAACAATTTACACGAATATCCAACACTCACCCAAATAACGAAGAAAACAATCCTTTCGACGAGTTGAGTTTCTTATCCGCTTCGGTTAACAGGGCCATGGCTTTTTCCTCGTTGCTTGACATGTCGACTATCGGACGGTCAGACAAAATTGAAAAAAACTTAAAAAGCACAGTCGTCCAACGACTTTTTTGTTATATTAATTATGTTTTGCACAAAGGCAATCAGCAATTGATATTTCTTTTTAATCGCACGTTTTTTCACCACAGCGCAGTTCACGTAACGTACAATTCTGAAAAACAAATCGATCGCTTTGTGGCTATTAGTTGTTACGAAACGTCGAAACGACGACAAAATAAAGCGGACCACAATTCACCGAGCAGACACTGACTCACTTCAGCTGACTGTCTTGGACTAATATTGATAAAATGATTGTGTTGCAACGTCACAAGAGAGCGCTACTACTGATACGGGCTATGGCCGTGTAGAGCAGCAGGCTTATGTGGAGTAATAAAACAGGAGCGTCTAAACACAGGAATGCACCTTATGCACTCTGCGCATGCGCGTAATTTATTCACCACTATCATTGTTAAGCTGTTATCAATACATACCACATATTATATTTGAAAAGTTAATTATTTTGAATTTGTTTCCGTTTACTACATGTTGTATAAATAATATAATAATAACAATTTAAGTGTTAAAATAATTTACAGTTTGTCATTTCATTTTAGTTGTTAAAAAACATGTCAAATGTATAAAGTATAATAATAATATTTAAAGTGCTAAAAAAAAATCAAAAAACATCTATTAATTTTACTTCTTAAAATAAGAATGTTCAGTTTCGTCACAACTTAAAATATATTTTTTTTTTTTTAGTAGTATAGTATTGAGCTGTTCAGTTTCAACTCTCGTTGGTTTTATTAATTCGTTAGGTTTTTCCTGTTTTTTTTTTTTTGTAGAGAAGAATGTGTCTTGAGTTTTAAGTTTTTTATTTGGTGGTTCATTTACTATCTTACTAAAATCTTCATGTGTCTCGTCATTATTTGATGTTGCATCAATGAATGCTTCTAAAGAGTTTAATTGTTTTAATGCTTGTTTAAGATGTTCACTGTTTTTTATATTGTTTATTTTATTGGCTAGACTAATGGCCTTTTCTTTAAATTGTTCTTGCATATTTTCTGTTTTTTTTTTTTCAAGTGTCTTAATATGAACTTGTATTTCATCATCTTTGTTTGAAGTTGCATCAAAATTTATATTTTCTGTATCTGCTGCTGACAAAATAGCAATATCTTCAGAATTTTCTGTTGACATTGTCTTCAGAGCAACATAATGTATGTGCTTACATATCATAGACTTGATTTGGTAATCAGGACAAGAACATTGAAATGTGTGAACACACAACTTACAAATAGAACATATCATTGGACAACATACATCATCATTATTTTTTTTTATTTTATAAAACTGACTTGGTGTAAATTCACTTTCAACACTCCAGTTATTCTCACTATCCAGATTGATTGTAAGTTCAAGTAATGTACTTTTATTGTGTCTTTTTTTTATTTCCTGAATCCTTGTACTTGTTTTTCCCTTAGTTAATTTTATAATTCTTTCAACTTTTTTATCACGGGTATATCTTCTAATAGTTGTTATACTTTTATCTAACCGCCCAACTTTGCAACCATTTAAATAATGATATTTTATTGTTTTGTGCATAGATTCTAGATGCATATTACAATTTATACCTAGACCTTTTCGATGGCAATATGCCCACAAACCAACTCTATTGCCATACATGCGATCAAAATATATGCCAAAGTCTCTAGTGTCTGGATCATTCATTAGCTCAAGGTTAAATTCTTTTAAAGCATTATTAAATTCATTTTCATCACACATTGATTGAAGAACTTTTAGAGTTTTATATATAATTCCTTGTTTTTCTTTGCGTGTAGGTCCAGTTATCTTGCAAATGTTTTGTCTCCAAGCTCTATCTACATGCCATGAACATAATAAACGGTGAGGTACTGAGCCCATTGTATTTTGGTTACTTTATGTCGATTGTAGTTAAGTATTTACTATTAAGATAATGTAATTTATATAGATATTAGATAATATTGAATTTTTAAAATTGTAATATCAGTCTTGTAAAGTATTTGAATACACATATTTAAATACTATTTAGGAGGTATTTATACTTGAAAAATCAAATACTTTTATACAAATACTTTTGATAAACGAATTATTCGTCAGTTGTCACATATTTTTTATTTTGAAAATTATTATACTATTTGTCTATTTTATTTATATTTTCCATTTATAAATATTGAAAACTCTTGTCTCCTATTGCTGGTTTATTGTTTATTTGTGAATGTGATTATTATAAAATATAAATATACTTACATACAACAAAATTTTTTGGGAATGATATTTTTTTATCCTCTTATTTATATTTCATTAACAACCTACTACCTAATATTAAAATGAATGTAACATGACAATTTTAAATTAGTTATTACAACATTAATTTGGAAAGCTAACTAGTAGAAAAGTAAAAAATAAAGTATTTATATTTGTTCTTAAATATATTTTTTTAAGTATTTGATATGTATTTTAAATGCTTTCTGAATGGATGTACTTGTATCTCGGTATCTATAATTAAATACAATTTTAAAAGTATCTATTACAAGACTGTGTATTGTTAATACTCAATAAAACATTTAGTAAATAGCCTTTTGGTAATAAATTTTGATAAAGTCTAGTTTATGACATGTTCAAATAGGTAATTGGGTAAAATGTAGATATAAATAAACATTATTAAAAGCCATCTCAGCATATTAGATAGTTATTGCTGTCAATGACAGATATAAAGTGTAATGATTTTTTGTTTTAACATAAAATTTGCATTTAATTATTTTAAATACAATAAAGAATAATGGAATTTAATTGTGATACTTGCAAAAGTCAATTTTCTACTAAGTTTACACTTACAAGGCATTTGAAAAATAAACATAATATAATAAATGAAGTAAAACAAAAATATACTACTAAAAAAAAAAAATATATTTTAAGTTGTGACGAAACTGAACATTCTTATTTTAAGAAGTAAAATTAATAGATGTTTTTTGATTTTTTTTTAGCACTTTAAATATTATTATTATACTTTATACATTTGACATGTTTTTTAACAACTAAAATGAAATGACAAACTGTAAATTATTTTAACACTTAAATTGTTATTATTATATTATTTATACAACATGTAGTAAACGGAAACAAATTCAAAATAATTAACTTTTCAAATATAATATGTGGTATGTATTGATAACAGCTTAACAATGATAGTGGTGAATAAATTACGCGCATGCGCAGAGTGCATAAGGTGCATTCCTGTGTTTAGACGCTCCTAATAAAACAACTATATAGAGTAATAATAATAATATTACTGTATGTGATAATATGGCCGTCGGTAGGTCGGCCGCAACGTTGCCGGGCCGACGACGCGCAACGCGGCAACGTCGAACGGACCGTGTTTACGTCCCGCTCGTGTTATCACTGGTAAATCGCGCCACAGTATCAGGTTGTTATTCTGGCGCGCGTTATCAGTGAATCGAGTAGTCGAGTGTAAAAAAGTACGCAGCCACCAGCGAGTCTGAAGTCGAAGCTCTTGGACACGTCTCGACTTTGTCGTCCTTTTTACCCAAAGTCTTCACCCGGAGCGTCGTAAAGCACTCGGTTCGCCATGAGCACCAACAAGGTGCAGAAGCAGGACGTGCTGCAGGCCGTGGTGGTGGCCAACTTCTTCCACAAGAACTTCTGGCCGGCGGCCGACGGGGACAGCGCGTGCCTGTTACCTCTCGTCAACCGGCCTCTGATACACTACACGCTCGACATGCTCGAGTCTTCGGGCATCGTGGACGTCATCGTGTTCTGCTCCAGCGGGAGCGCAGACCGGATCAAGGCGTCCGTGCAGCGCGCGTCCTGTGCCCGACGGCTGAACATCGTCTACACTACTTCGGACACCTGCCGATCGTTCGGCGACGTGCTCCGGCACTTGGACGCGTGTGCGCTCATCCGAAACGACTTCGTGTTGCTGTGGGGCAACGTCGTGGGCCGGCTGCCGCTGTTGCCGCTCGTCAAGCGTTTCAAGACGCTGCGACAGACCGGCGACAGGGGAGCCGTCATGACGATCGTCTACCAGCGGTCCGGTGACCCGAACACCACCTCGGCGGCGGACCAGACCATCGTGTTGGCCGCCGACACTAGCAGGGTGCTGTTCCACAACAGGGCCCGAGGCAAGATCAACCTGCCGCTGGAACTGGTGCTCGACAAGACGGTGGACATTAGGCGCGACCTAGTCGACACGAACGTAGTCGTCTGTTCGACGGCCGTCCCGCCGCTGTTCGCAGACAACTTCGACTTCCAGACCAAGGACGACTTCGTCAAGGGGCTGCTCATCAACGAGGAGATATTGAACAGCACGCTCTACGCCCATGTGGTGGACGACGACGGATACGCCGGTGAAGTGTTCGACTGGCCGTCGTACGAGCGGGTCACCCGAGACGTATTGCACCGATGGTCTTATCCCCAGGTCCCAGAAGTGGTGGACAAATACAGTATCAGGTACGGCAACGTCTACTTCGGCGAGAACTTAAAGCTGGCCCTGACCTGTGACGTGGGCAACGATACGGTCGTGGGATCGGACTCGAAATTCGGTAGCGACACGAGGATATCCAACACGGTCGTCGGCAAAAACTGTACGATCGGTAATAACGTCGTGATAGAAAACTCTTACCTTTTCAACGGTGTCAATGTCAAAGACAGATCCGTTATACGGTTTTCAGTCATTGGAGAGAACTGTACGATCAAAGAGAACAGTAACATCTCAGACAGTTGTATTCTAGGGAGTGGAGTCGTGATCGAACCGAACACTGAGTTAAAGCAGAAACGCCTACTCAGTTCTGACTCAAATAAAAAATCGAAAAAGTTGAGTGCCAAAGCGTACATTTACGACGCAGAAAACAATTCAGATTCAGACGATGATGAAGATGTGAGAGGCTTGACGTTTCGCAAAAGGACTTGGTCCATCAACAGTTGCTCTTCATCGGACGATGACACTGCATCAGTGGCTGCGTCCATTCCCGATGACATATGCATGTTCTACTCTGAGGTTGTGGACTCGTTGATCAGAGGTTTTGAAGACCATGTGCATTGCGACAACCTAATATTAGAAATTAATTCATCGCGATATGCGTACAATATCAATTATAGAGAAGCTAACTTTCAAGTGATTCGAGCAATGTTGACGCTGAACAGCAAAGCTGAGCTTGAGGCTCTGAACCAAGTACGGTATTACACACAGCTGCAGTCTAAATTAGACTACTTTATGCCAGTACTAAGGAACTACATCAAAACTACAGATTCGTGTGAAGACTGTCTGTCTGCGATCGAAGACATTGCCAAAGGTGAGGAACTGCTCAACACAGTTATAGTCAAAGTAATACATCATTTATATAACATGAACATACTGAGTGAAGAATCAATTCTAAAGTGGCATGAAAAAGAAGAGGACACTCAATTTGCAAAAAATATAAGAGAAAAAGCAAACAAATTAATCGAATGGTTAAAGGACGCTGAAGAAGAAACAGATTCTGATGAAGATGACAGTTCGTAATATTTTATATAAAACTTGTTTAATGCATATTATAAATATATATATATTTATTTACAAAAAAATAAATACAAATCTTAGTTGTTTTTTAAACAAAAAATCAATAGAATACATTTTTTAAGTAGTAAAATAAAATAATTAAGGTTAGTTGAACATTATATTTAATAACATATTACATAAATAACTTAAATATAATATGGCTTGGTAATGAAAATAAATTGTGTTAAACTTAAAAAAATATATTAAAATAATGCAATATTGATAACAAAAAAAAAATCAACAATGCACAGCCATAAATAAAGTAATCTCTGAAAATGTGATTTTTTTAATATAAGTAGTAATGTGTGGATCTGTGTCTTGTGGTAACATAAGAAAGAAATTGGATCAAAAAACAAGAGATTTTTATGAATAATACAAATACAATACATAATTAACATAAAATTGTTTAAACAAGTAGTAATAGGTGGTACTTAATAATGTGATTTATACAGTAAAAATGTCAAATAATAATAATAATATTAAATTATAGTCTTTTTAATGGGGTACATGGTAGGAGAGTGGGACAAGGAAAAAATGTATGTTTTATTATTCAAACAGATTTGACATGACAAACATAACTATTATTCCAGCTATTATCAACGTAAACTGCTTGATTGATTCTCTTGGGTTCTCTTCGAGTAGAAGTTCAGGTAATACAGTAACCAAAGAAATGTGAAGAAAACCCCCAGCTGTAAATGGCATAATCCAAGATGTCTTTGCCTCTAGAAAATAAAATACAATATTTGTCATTTCTACGTTTTAATTGTGAAATACAATGTAAGAATCCAAGTATAGGCTAACGAACTAAAGAAATTATTTAGAATAGGCAAAAAGAAGGATAAGAATAAGAAAAGTTATTTACTGCAATATTACCTATCAGGCTTGTAAGTTATATCAATTTTGAAACATTTTATTAGTAATGCTGTATGCATAAATATTTTAATTTATTTATTGTAAAATTTTTCTTAATCCACAAAATAATAATCTAAAAAAAAATCATTGTTTCTAAGGATAACAAAATAAACCAGTTTACTTTTCACAAATTGAATTTGTAACCTTTTGGTTTAAAAAAATATCTAATGAAACAAAAAAAAAATTTGCTTACCAACATCACCAGAAACTCCACTACAGTAGATGGCCGTAAGAGCTCCAAATATGCCAGCAGAAGCTGTATATACTTGAGCACATGCAGCTTCCCAACGACTGAACCCAGACTTCAAAAGAATAGCGAAATCACCAACTTCATGCGGAATTTCGTGAACTTTAAAGAAAATAATCATCTTTATATCAATAATAACTGATAAATGTATGTATTTATGGCATTACCTAATATTGCCAATGTGGTGAACAAACCAACTCTTGGGGATATGAGAAAACTTCCTCCTACCGCCAAACCATGAGTGAAATTGTCAATGCAATTGGCCAATAAGTTTAAATAGCCACTTATCTAAAAAAAAAAAAAAAACAGTTATATTTCTGTCTTAATTAATTCATTAAACATTAATAAATAAAACTTGCTTGAATATGATTTTTTGCTTTGGCCGTTGCACCATTACCACATTTAGTTTTTCCTAATTCCTTATGGTTGTTATTGACTGAGTTTATATCAGTAGACATTTTGCTAGGAATAGTTTCATTGTCATCATCTGATAATGAAAACAATTTCTCAACTATGATGAATACTAATAAACCTGCCAGAACCCACCAGCCATCCCGTATCCAGTCACCATGCCTATCTTTAAAACATAAACAAATAAAATGTGATTATCAAATAATAATATCAGACATATATTTTAAAACATACCTTTAGAAGAGATCCATACTTCAGGTAAAACATGTAAAAATACATCACCCAACATACCACCAACGGAAAAACTCAACAATAATCGTAAATGTTTACTGCCAGCTAAAAAAAAAATTATTATTGAAGTATATTTTAATTCATATTTATTTTTAAATTAATTTCAAAAAAAAATTTAAATTTTAACTAAAACCATAATGTAACTTTTTTTGCTCTATTTGTATAAACTGTTAAATAAAAACAGGTATATCTACTTAATTATCTTATTTCTATAACAACTACCTATGCATTATTGATAGTTATATGACCCTCGGTAGTAAATATTTGATTATGCAAATTTATGAAACCAAAACATATTATTTAAAGAATCAAAAACTAATTGGCAATCACTGTCAATACATTGAAAAATCTTGTTTTTCCTTTATTTGTTCACTACTACATTTTAAACAATAATAGCAAATAGCAATAATATTTTTATAAATAAATGAGTCATTCAAAACTATTACTAAAGCCCCATGTTAAGACTTTCGACATAAAAACTAATATGCCAATAATTATGGTTCAAATAAACAAACTGTTTAAAACAAAATACATGATATTTGATTAACGAATGTTTTTTGATCATGTATACATGAAATGAAACTCTGAAAGAGTGAAATAATATCAGTATTATAAGTAATTTCATAACATGTTTAATGATATTTTACAATTATAATTGAATAAGCACATATTGTGACACATGTTTAACAACAGTTGTAATTAATTTAATTTACTAATTAGTACTTGCATCAATATAAAGGCAATATTTTATGTGGAAATTATAATAGTTTGAATAGTAACAAATTCATTATGAATCCAAAAATTAATTTTAATAATTATAACATTTGTTATAAACAGACGAAAAATTACCCAGGCAATTTGATAATACAAATGTATTGCAAATAAATAAAAGTTATAAAATGTTCCTATAACATAACTAAAATAATATTAAAACAAAATTACAAATCAAAAAAAAAATTGTATGGGCACCTTAAAAATAATGATTATAATATTGAAAATCAAAGTAAATAATTAATATTTTCTCTTACAATTTCCAAATATTCCAAGATATTTATACTAAATAAACTAAATATTCCTTTATTCATTAAACATTTTTAAAAACACAAAAATAAATTTTATATGAATAAAGTATTTAATAAATTTAAATAATTGTTTACTCCCAACAAACTGTATATAATCAATGAATATATGAAGATGCACTCTACTTATAAGTTATAATAATTATTTTCTTGATTGATAAAATGACAAATCAAAAAATTTAAGAGAAAAATATTGTTAATATACTATAAACCAGCGGTCGGCGGCCTGCGTCGCTATTGTATACGGGCTGCTTTAAATTTTAAAACATTTTTTTTTATACATTTCATTATTTAATTTAAAGTTTTAGATAGTATTTTTTTCATAGTTAATAATTTTAGAGTAAATTTTTTTTTTTGAACAGCCCGCAAATTTTTTTAATTAGTGAATGTGACCCGAGTCCAAAAAAGTCGCCGACTACTGCTGTAAACTATTGTGTATTTTCTAGACTAAGAGTTGGTTGTATAATTTTTTCTAACCTAACTTAAATTCAAAAATATCTTTTGCAAGTCTATTTGGACAACATTTTAAACAGATATCAAAGCAATTAATATACACATTGAAAAATTGGTTATTTTCTTCAAGCTAGTTTGATGATTACTACTGACATCAAGTAATTTGTAGTACAATGTACTACAAAATAGATTACAACATAGTTACTCACGTGTGACAATTTATTGCACACTTTCTTAAAACCACTGTTTTAATTGTATGACTGAATGCACACATTATTGACTAATATTATTCAGCTAATCAATGTCAAAATTATTGTTCATTTGTGTTATTAGGTACCACTAAGAGTTTTACTGAATTTGTAGGTACACAATATATATTTATTTTGTAATATAATCAACGTGAAAGTGTCTGTAGAATATACTGTTTATTAATAATAATGAATAACTATTTTGTTTAAAAGTCTTTACTTCAAACAGGATGTATTTAATCGAAAGTGTATCCAATTTATAGACATGCACAACTGTCAATCATGTTCAAGGCCATCTAGAGAATCTTGGACATTTATGCTAAATTTATTTGTAAGATTGTGAGGCCATTATAGATTTCTTTGTTAAGTCAAAATATTTGTATTCCGATTTGTAATTACACCTTAAAAATATAACTTAATTTATAAAAAACGTATTATTAGCTATAGTACTTTATGTGAAATAAATTAAATTTATATAAATGCCTTAACAAAATCATGGTTATAAATTAATAAAATACAATACATTACTTCTTTAACTTATGTTACTAATAATACATTTATAACATTTATTTTTTACCAAATATATAAATTACTATAAAATAGCAAGTTATACAAATGTATTTGAAATTTAATTTATTATTTTAAGTAAACATAATTATTCCCACCCCCTTTTGTTTTGCAACCAAGTTATTTTTTGAGTGCATAATCACAACACCAATAGAGTAGAGTATATTCATGTAAATTATATTCAGACATTTATTATAAAATTATATTGGTAAACTAAAAACACCTTTATCTTATTATTACTTTTGAGATAACAATTAATATATTACGTCAATGTTAGAACAACTAAACAATCACTATCTAGTTAAGAATGAAAACATTGATTAAAATCAAAGTTATTAAGTTTGATTAGAAATCTAGTAAATTATGACTTCCTAACAGTAACCACCTCATATTTCATTATGAAATAATAGAAAGTAAGTTTGTATCATAGATTAAGTATATGAATACTTACGTCCAGTCTTTAGAGAAATTGAGTCATTAACTGGCAATATGAGTAAAGGGAAAAGTCCGCTGAGGCCCACGACGATGGACCCAATCACAGACATGAGGACCGGTTGATATTGAGTGGACAGGAACATTGTTGCGGCCGTGCCCAGGATATTTGAGTAACAATCGCTGAATAATCCGTGACCAAACAGCGTAGAGTTCTGAGCGTCGTATACAATAGGAGCAGTATTCATGTGATATGCACTCATAGTGTGAGATATAAAAAAAGATACGTGCAATTTTCAATTAAAAGAAAATCCACGTTTAAGTGTGTGTTGGACGGGGTGGTGGACGTCCAAGACTGCTATGAATGCTTCTGACACCGCACAGCAATCTTAACGACAGAGAATAGGTTGTTGAGTTGTTTTTTTTTTTTTTTTTATCAGCTCACTTCACCTGAAAAAAAAAGTTCCCAATAATAATAACACGAGAAGAGCAGCAGCATTAATCTAAAACGCAAATAAATGATTTATAATCGTCTCTAATAGACTCACACACGCCACTCTCTTCTCTCACTCTATCTCTCTTTGTCAGCAGTTCTGTATCTTTCCTAGCCACCATGTTTACTACTCAATACGACAATACGCAATATTTACACAAAAGAGCATAATATTAAGTAGGTAGTTATTAATATTGTTAATTGTCAGTTTTTGTTTAGCACCTACGACCTACCTCCTATTCGCACTTCGCGTTCGGCCGATGGTGATTAAACCGGCTAATTATAATACTTATTATTATGTGTATATACTTAGTATTTATTATTATTATTACCAATGACCGGGTTATCTCGCCGACCGGCACTCGTCTGCCGAAGTGCCGACTAGGCGAGCGATTCGTCGTCGCTGCCGGCACGTCCGCCACAGCCGATTCCCATAATTGTATTACTAATATTATTATTGTTTTCGCAGTTTTCTGTTCTTCTGGCGTGCGCGCTTTTGCCGGTCGGGCACAGGTTATTTCGAGTAGTCCGGTCGATATGATTTTACGACAACCGCTTTTGAAACATTACCGTTTCGTTGAAAGTTAAAACAACAATGATGTTGTCAAAAAGACGGAAAATACTTAATACGCGAACGTAACGACGGCAATAGACAACGGCGATGGATCGGTGTTGAAACTCGATTTGGTACGCGCGGTGCGGCTGCTGCAGACTGCGGTGCACTTATTGTTGTTGTTGTCGTATCGTTGGCGGGGACGGCGGGGTGGTGATAGGAGCCAAGGTCGCGACGACGATCGACCAACCACGACGCGTGACGAGCGGAGCTCGCGACAGGAAATGAACGGACAAAAGAGCGACGGCCCTTCCTCTTTCGTTCAGACCATAAATTATATAATTATTATTATTATTGTGCGCATAATATTCTAATATTATTGTAAATTTTATGTATTATTTCGAAAATTATCTAAAGTTCGGACTGTCGTCGCGATCGCTCTATCTAGCGGTCGTCAATCTGATCTTGTGCACACTCCCCGCAGCTGACACACGCGAAACACCAACTACCTATTTATAATATTAATCAGGAATTCAGGACGATTACATAATCCAGCCAATAGTCTTGAAAAATAGTTGTGACTATGAGAGATATACATTGTTTTTACTCAACAGGTTGAGTGGTGTGCAAATTGTATGAATATGGGTAATAGTTTAATATTATGATGGCAACGAAAATTCTATGTGTTTTTTAAGTAGGTAATTAATAAAAAAGAAACATCATTTACATTATTTGTATTATCTCTATACTACACTTTATGATTCATATGAAAATCATTAATAGGTACCTACTTACTCGTAAGTACCCAATGCAACTGCTCAAAATCATAGAACCACAAAAAAAATAAAATAAATCATACGATTTTAAAAACTCATTTGAAAATTATTAGCCATTTATGCTCTTATTAATAAATCGAATAAATAATAATAATAAAAACTGTAACTAATATGTAGGTTCGTTATAATATAGCTAATAACTATTGTCGTTGAAGCGTATTTAATCAATAAAAAAAAAAAAAGAAGAATGCAGATATAAGTAATGTAATTAGGTACCCATCCACAACGAGATAATGCGTGAAATGACACTTATTACCTGACAACTGATGATATAATGTTGCACACTACTATCAATATAATAATGTTATATAAATACCGATAGGCAATGCTACACTACTTAGGTCATAGCCCATAGGTAATATAGTATTATGTTGTATTAAATATATTATATCTATTATAATTTATTATATGCCTAAATGCGTATTATATGATCTCGAAAGTCATTTTTTTTATCGATTGACTATAGGTATATAATACTAATATACTATAGTAGGTATATTTAATGGAAATAATAATACTATATTGTTCGACGGTAAAAAAATCAGGTACCATTAATATAATATATGTACACGTACGACGCACGTAAGCTATTTACTATTATACCAATGTGACAAAGTGTTATATTGATAAACCCATATTTGAACGCTCGCCGTTTATAGTCATTGAGTTTATAGAGTTTATCACTTTATTCACTATGCATTGCAGTCTGTTGTAAATTTAACGTATCACTGTATAGCAGTAGGTATATATTATAATTCTTAGGCATTTAAATAAAATATGTTTAGTTTCAAGATCAAGAAATAGAAACCGGTGTCCGGTGGTTTCAAACCCGGTTTTGTAATCCAAAATATTTCGTAACTGCACGTGTACAATATATATGTATAGTTATTATACATACAAGTATATGAGCCACAAGGAGACGAATACCTAATACTACGAACCCGACTCCTAAAAGAAGTGAATCCTTTTGAGTCACCGAAAACAGGATAGAATTTATAAGCATTCCTATGCAATATATGCATCTATACAGAACTTAACAACACTGCACTATGCTTCAATTCGACAACCTGGCACTCATCTATGAATATTAAAAAAGGATTTGAATATAGTTTTTTTTTTTTTTAGTTTTTACAGAGACGATAACGAATGAGAAATTGTGTGTTCTGTATGTATATCATGTCCTATTAAACCTATATATGTATATACATACATAAATAGATAATATATAGATATGTGCGTAGTACTTTAAAGTTTAAATTAACTATATCTTCATTAGGTACGCTTATGTTAGGTATACTTACTGTAAGTAATATAAAACTTACCATTTTCGAAATTGAAATCTCCTTTTTTTTTCATACATGGTCCTATTTATCCTTAATAAAACAAAAAAAAAACACGAATTAAAATTAATACTTGGTAGATTACAATATTTAAAACTGTGTATATTATACTTAATTGTTTCTTAAACTAACGAGTAACGAGTATGTCCCTAAATAGCTAACAATAGAGAGGCATATAATAGCATAATATTATATGTGACAATGTACTATGTAGTGAGCTCGGGTACTCCTCACTACGCTTATTATACAATATTTCTAAGAACGCTGATCGGTATCACGTTTGGATAATTGGATATGAGGATATCGGTTAAGGTGAAAGAGGTGAACAGTTGATTGTAGATGACAGATGAGTATCATACATATGGTTATTTATTAATTCAAAGTAATACTTATAAAACGAATGGACAACGTGTCAGATAACTCTTCCTGAGAAATTAGTTTAACAAAGGCTGGTGATCTGGACTTTATAATACAAGTATAGCAATATGTTATTTTGGCACAGCCCAACTACTCAATTAAGTCCAATAATATGGAACTACGGAAGTATGTATAGACTAATTCTAATCGTATAGCGTATCGGGACATATAGTTATACTATTGGACTATATATTTATATAAATACCAAGTCTCGGCTGTAATGATACATGGTAGAGACTTAAGAGGTGGATATCTAAGAAGCCGAAAATATACAATATTCTTCGGTTTCTATAATATTATATTACAAAAAATAATAATAAGAATCGATGTAAATGCTTTTACTCGCGGTTTTCGGTTTCGGGTAACGCCTATGTTTTCCAATATTATTTAGGAAACAAACAATATAATAATATTATAATGATAGTAGAGTGGCGTTTAAGTTCAGCAATAATACAGCATAAGTGATAAATAATAGCATAATATTTTGTTTATATATTAAACAGCAACGTTCTATTATAATATATCCAATAACCGCTAAAATAGGGGACTACTAATCAATTTAAAAGTATTGAGTTCTTCGCATAATATATCTATATTGTGTATATTATGTGTCTATAAGATACCAATTGAATAAATAATATACGCCATGCAAAGTATAGTCTACTTAAATTGTAATATCGTCGTCATTAAATATTGACGCACAAAATGTCATGACCAAAACCAATTACTTCTTTAGGAATTATTTGTATTTATTTTACTCGTGTATATCATTATAATATAGTACCCACTGTGTTTATATTGTAAAATATACAATGTATAAAAATATCAGATAAAGGTATTAAAAATTGCTGTTAATTCATGCAAAGTTTAATATTTACGATCGTCATAATATGTAATATAGAGTGAAGACTGAGCTGTAACTTACAATAATATTAATAATATTAAGTATAATTCTGTATGTTATAAGCAAGAATAATCAATAATAGTGGTATAAATATATAGTGTAAAATCACCAATGTGTGTTTAGGTATTCATGACAAATTGAGCGTCCAATGACTATTATAGGTATGTATATATTATAGATAAATCTATAATTGTTGATCAATGGTTGACGGCTTGACGCCAATCAAAGTAACTGCAGTATGTTTAAAATTCTAAATACATTACATTTTTAATAACCAACACGCTTTGGATTAGAAAATAATTATATTTAATTTATCTGATTCAAAACTAATTTTTGTTCAAATATATTCAAATTGAAATAGATTTTTAATATAAAATTAATTTTTTTTTATTAAATAAGTGGATGCGTAGTAAAGTATACATTTATACGTTTTGCAGCCTACAGGTACATACACTTATAAATTAGTATGGGCACATTACTGTATAAATCATTTAGTACTTGAACATACGCTTACAAAGTGTGTAACAGTGAAACGAATAATTTAACAAACGAAATCAAATTACTTCCGTAGAACGACGCTCATTATATTTGTATTAGTATGTAAATATATGTATTCTACCAATTCTCTTTTTCTATGTGTTGATAAATTCATATCTTAAATAGTGTTATTTGTCAAATAATTAGAATTAATAATAATTTAATAGGTATTAGATATATTTGCTATTTATTATTTATAATAGGTAGGTACATACAATAATTAATATAATGTATACAGGGGCGCCGGAACAATGGGGGCAACGGGGGAAATTGCCCCCACAAAATAAATACTGTAGGGGAAGAGCCTCCACGACTTCATGGCTTATTTATATTTACATTTAGCCCACAATACCTAAACAGTATTCTATAATTTTGTTCAGCAAATAATGTATTATATCTGTCAGTAATTTAAAATACCAAATATCACATTAATTGGCAGAAAAATACATAATATGAACTTTAATAATTATTTATTATTTCTCATTCCAGAAAAATAAATTTTGTTTTGCCTACAATTTTTATACCTACATGATTTGAATTGTTTGATAGATATTTGTAAAAAAAAAATGTAATTATACCTATGTACACATTTCCTCGGCATAGGTGCTGTAAAAATTGGGGAGGGTTGGAAATGAAGCACCAAAAAAATAAACACCCTTATTTTTGCTCCTATGCCCTCTAGAAAAAAGCTTGAAATATTTTGCCCTCACAGCAAAAAAACCGTTCCGGCGCCCATGAATATATAATAAATTCATACAAATTATGTAGGTATTTATTATGTTTTTTTTTTTAATTAAAATTTGCAAAATAGTAAATAAATAAATAGTTACAATAAATTTAAAAAGAGATAGTTTAAAATATATACCTATATATTATTATATACACTGTAGCAGAATGAATTGCTAGATGTAATTAACTATAAATACCTATATACACCTGTATCAAAATTAATTAAATGAATATTGTTAATTATACGTATTTTAATATTTATTAGGTATAAAATTGTTACTATAAGGTAAAAACACAATTTATTGTATGCTTACTTAATTACATTTGTCATATAGTTCAGTATATACTGTATAGGTATCTACTTTTACCTTTTTAGCACAAAATTATATATGACGAATACAATATGAAATAGCTATGTCCTATATATAGGTCATGTATCTATATAGATACATATATCAATATTATATACTTAATATATGTACTATGTAGGTATATATTTGTATTTTATTGTATACTTGTGTTTAAAAAAAATTGTTAATATAAATCTATTTTCTATAGTATCTAATAATGATTTTAAATTTTTAATCATCTACTATAACGAAACGTTAAGATTAATTAATTAGTACGTAAACCCATTTTAATCAATGGTATATGATGTACCTAATCTGTAAATACATTAAAGTAAATTTGTTTGTTTGATAGTTGGTATTTTTATTCATTGTCTTAAAACAATAACGACAATAAAAGTATAATATACAAAACACATACCTGCAATTTTATTGTAAATTATAATTTATAATTTGTTAAGTATTCAATTCATTATCAAAAAACCTTAAACAAATGACAAACCATTAATAGCAATAATAAATTATACATATATTTACACTATAATACTATATTATATGCTAAATTTGTATTTTAAATAGATAAATTAATTTTTATGAATTCATGCAGGACCCCACTCATTTACATAAATATCAACTTACAACTTATCAATTTTAAAATTGTATAGAACAATTCACCAAACATGGTGACCCCCATTTTTTTCATTTAATAATGAAGCATCATTACTGTTGAGAGTTTTAAATGGTAGTTAAAAACTTTATTTTAATATTTTTGAGATTTTTTTGTACAGAAACAGAAGTTTGTATGTCTACAGGACTTTTCTTAAGTAATAAAATGTTTTTGTCAATTTTAAAATATAGTTTCGTATTACATAAAAATTCAAAAAAATCAGATTTTAAATAGCTGTATTATTGAATAAAAAAGGGGATGAGCAATGAGCACGCTTAGTAAATCATTTTGTGTATATTTGTTCTTCCCAATTTACATATTTGTAGATTGTAAGTAATTTAAAGTCTAACAATTACCCACATGCACCTACATAATTTATTAAATAATGGTATTTTGTATTAACAATCATATTATTATTATTATTATTTATTTAAGATTTTACGTATTAAATAAAATACATGTATTATAATTATAATAATAATTTAAGTTATAATTTTTAACAATAATATTAAATTAACATAATAATAATTATAATATTATACATAAGAAAAATATATTTATATATATATATATATATATATATAATGGTATATTTAATAAATAAAATAAAAACGAAGAGATAAAAAAAAAATATATATATATATATATGTATATATAAATACACAGTTAATAAATAGGTATATGTAGATAATAGTTTAAGTATCTAATAAGTTTAGACAATTTTAGTTTTTAAAATTATTTCCATATTTGTATACAGTCAATTATTTGCAATTGATTTTGCATGTCAATGTCCAAAATTATTACAACGCATATGATTAAAATAAATACTGTTATGATAAAAATTAACTATTCATAAAAGTAGTAGTAGATAAAAATATATTTATTATTTATAATATAATTAAAAGTAATAATAATATTACATTAAAACTCACCATACATTTTTATTAAATTTTTTTTTAAATAATTTTTTACGTGATGTTTGGTACACAATATATTATTATAATCTTTAGCAGCCAAACGCATTACTACATAAATATATTTTAATGTAGGTACATCGTAGAAGTAAACTATTTAATACGCATGAAAAAGTGCTGCGGCTGAAGTTTTTGTGTTTGAAAATGGCTTAGTTCCAAAGAATCTGACAAAACATTTTAAGAACTTGATAATTTGATATATTGTATAAGTATAGATGTATAGTATTCTGACATGCTGTAGACATAGTATAATTAAAAATAAAAAACTATTAGGTATACTCTATATTGGAATATAACATAACAAGGTAAAACAAATAAAACAATAAGATAATCAATATAACTAATCGCATTCTACCTATATTGTTAACAAAAACGAATAAATTATATATTGTTATTGTGACCAACTGTTTAGAACTTTTATACGTACTATGTAGGTACAATTTAAAGTTTAAACATTAAACGTACAAACAAGACACAATTAAAACGTTTTCACATAATATATTTCCTTCTTACTCGTCGGCGGCTTATTTATTTTTATATTCTTTTAATAGATAAGAATGTGAATACACGCGGAATATACACATCAATACTATTGATGATACAAAGAGTGAAGGTAACGTGAGAATTATAATTTTTTTTTTTAAATTTAATTACTTATAGTAAATAGGTACTATCGCAAGTAGATATTGATTATTTTGATTATTTCAATATCGATACGTTCTACAACATAGTTTGTTATGTTATGTTCTTACAAGCGAATGAAGAATATAATCACTATCTGCTGTATGCACAATTAGTACTAAAAGAATATTTAATAAAAAATTTACCTAAACACGCTAAATAATAACAAAAGTTAGACGTTGCCACTATTCTGCAACACATTTATTGATAATTATACAATACCCATAAGTCATACATACATAACTATTGATCACAATAGTTAATTACAGTGGTGAAATATTTATATAGTAATAAATATGTAACAGTTTCATTCGTCCTCTAAACAGATTGTAAATAGACCATACACATTCATTTAAAACGAATATAATTTCTCGATTATTTTTATTAATTTTTGGAGAAAATAACGGAAACAACAATGTAATTTAAACACTTTATATTATTGTATCTACAGTGTGCACAGTGCAGATGCGAGTATATTATTATTTATTACACTAGTTTTTAACAAAATATTTACATTTATTATTTATCCTTAGATATCTTATAAATAAGAACTGAGATATTATTTATAAATTATAATACTTTTAAATATATCATTTATTTTAAACCACAGCTGAAATTATTGAATAAAATAACATTACTTATACATAAAAATTATAAATTCGTACTTTCATAAAGTTCTACATTGAATATTTTCAAAAAATTATATTATACTTTTATAATTTTACTATTTCTGTGCATCTTAAATTTCTTTTTTCAATTTTATAATATATAATATAAGCCACAATTACGACTCAACTTTTCAAACACAGACACAATAATCTTTTTTTAGTTTAATTGCTTATAATTTTCTTTTAATTTTCCATCTAACTCACTACCTTATAATTGACTGCAGAAGACGTTTAAAACGAAAATGGCGTCGTTTATTCCAACCGAACCTTTTAGATTTTAATTGAATGAAACGTAAGTGATTACTATTCTGTTTACGTAAAACTTACCCATTAGGCATCACATATACAGTAGTTGAAAAAATAAATATTCACAGATTAAATGCATTTACTATATTTAAGATTTAATTCGAGTAAATATTTTTATCATTAAATAAAATAAGAGTATATTGTAATAATACTTACTATGTGTCAAAGGCACGAGGAGAGAGGTTTATTGAACACAGTTTGAACGAGTGTACGCTACTGCAGATTATTATATAGAATTGATATTATATCAATATTTTTACTGTACGAGTTAATGACCGATTAATTCTGTGATGATTAATATTATGATGAATGATTAATTATTGAACATTTACTGTTTACAGTTTAGATGCATAATAATAATTTAAGTATAACAATCAATATAATATCGTCTATGTAAGCATCGTGTTGTCATTTGAAACGAACGACAGGACATTTATACTTATTTAATATATATATATATGTGTATATCGTGGATTTTTTTTTTATTATTATGCGATTCAATACATTTATTATAGTAGGTATTATAATATTAATAATATTATACGATGATACGTCATGCTGTAGTGCTCCACACATAATATTTACATTTTTGTATGTGTAGTTGCCATTTTGTGACCCGAGTCAGGCGCATAGTTGTTCATAAGCGACAGCTTTCGTTATAATTAAAAAAAAATTATTATTATTTATATTCATTTACCGATTGAGTTATTCAATTTAAGTTGGCCAATATCTCTCCTTCAACCGTCTATGTGTGTACATAAATAATATTATATACTTATAGTTAAAATAAAAATTTATATTTTAAAAGTAAAATTGAATAGGTACTTTTATATTTTGTTCGGAAGCCCGTTGGGTTACTAATGACTTGCAATAAATTTATATGCGGAAAAGGAGTGGGGGAATGATATGATTGAGTAAATATTATTTGAATCTATTTTTCAATAATTAAAGGTGAATTTCCCTTAACAACCTCAAAAGTAGTCGTGCACATATACCTAAATACAGCTAATAAAGCTTTTTCGTGGAAGTTGGATGTGTTTATTTGGATTATTTTAATTGCGTTATGATGTGTACATTATATTTTTGACGATTTTAATGCTAAAAGTGCTTTATTTCTTTTGTCACTTAGCCAAAGAAAAAAAAATGTTGGCTTCTTAAAAGATTGGTGTTGGGTGTCTGTATTCAATTTTTAATTTTTGCAACATAGCATGAAATGCAACTTGGCGCCATTGTTGTTATTATCAATGTGTCATGTATACTATGTTATGTAATACTTTAATTTTTGAATTACCTAAATTATAACCGAATGATTTTTCAATAGAAATTAATAAAAATAATTTCACTGTACTGTTCCATTACATACTAATTGATAATAAAATAATATAACATACTGATGTATCCATGACGTGCGCTTGAAGCTACACATACATTTAGAATGACTAATTTGTTTTATACGAACAGTCCTAGCTGAACTACGAACAATAACAATTAAATATGTATAAGTTAATGTTATACCACACATTGCCATATTATAAAGGTGTCGAGATCATATTATATATTTACTTTTCACCTAGTACGTTCGCGTAACAGTAATCTCGCGAATACTAATTCCAATAATAAAAAATATACATCCATTATCCATATTATGTCGATACATAAATTGTTTATTATTTTCGTTATTAATGATTATATCATATCATATTATTTTACTAGGCGGTACCTCTTTAAGGAAAATAGTTGATAATATTTTATTATTACTATTGCATATTATACGTATACAGCCGTATACGATAAATGAATAAACAACAATAATTGTTCAACAACTTTCCATTGTTTATAAATTTATAATTGCACGTTTAACATCGTTTAATCGAGGTACGGGTTTGTATAATTAATTTTAAGTACATAATAGTTAGAAATCAAGTGTTTGTATTAATGCACCTATAATATGAATTTATTTTTTTCCTTAGCTCACAAAGACATACTGGACCTTACTGAAAAGAACTGTTGTGTAAGTCCAAGGACTATTATGATGTTTATAGTCAGTGTATGTTATCCAAACTATGTTATTGCTATATTTTATTGCTATATTCAATATCATCCAATTATAATTGAAAAATGATAAGCGTGCAATTGTAGTATAATTTTTTATAAGAAATTTTAATATTTTTTTTTTTATTTCAACGTTATTTTATGATATGTACAATGTACCTAAGTACCTATGTACTATGTAATTATGGACTACGGTAGTTGTATCATTTGTTTATAGTAATTATTAATAAGTAATTCATCAACACGAATTTCAATGCGTAATAATTAATAAATAAATTGTCAAAAAATGAGACGAATTTTTTATTATTCCATCGTTTCACTGCGGTGATCTTTTTATAATTAATACGATATTAAACACTGAATACTCGGAATATTTTATTTTTTATTCAATGATTTATATCCATTGAGGTTAAATATCAATGTAGATATTTATCGATGTAGTTTAATCCTTTGTGTAATTTCACACTCACAAACAGCTTATCAAATGATATTTTGTATTCTTGGTACTTATTGTTTAAATTACTGAATTGTGTAAAATGTCACCTATCTATCGTATTGGGAAAGTAATGCAGACGCTGTCCCCCCACCCTATATCAGTGGTTCTAAACAGAAAAAAACATATCGTATGGACGTGTTACGCGCATAGTTATGCTATTGTATATCGTTTACAGTATATTAAACTTATTTAATTATTTTATTTTTCACAGACACTACTTAAAAAATACTGTTTTTATTTTATACGGTATATACCAAAGATTTATACAGAATATAGTTACTAACCATTAGAATATTAGATACAGAATATAGTGTTTATTAAAAAACGTTTGTTACTGTTTAAAACTATTCAATACACTCATACTATACATTTGATTTTACCACGGATTTAACCGTGTTTCCCAGTCCTATTACATATATAATATCCAATCCGCTGCAGTAAATTCGCGATTCATACTATACCAGATATGGTCATATGGATAAACGGTATATTATCTTTACCAGATATACCTTCCTTATTTTATTTGAATTTATACCTCTAAAATAAGCTTAAATTACGAAGCAGCGTTTGTTTATCTCCATATACATTTTATACAGGTATAAACATTTTTTGAAAATTGTAGACTCATTATATATATTGTAGTCTACGCTTGGTACATGTATTGTACATAATATTCAGAATGCGCGCGTACAAATCAACTTATTAGTAACAAGTGATGAAGTGGTAATTTTGTGTTTACAATTTTAAAATAACTATCTCAAAAGTTTGAACTACAAATAAAATGTTTAAAAGATTATTGAACCTAACAAAGAAGAATATGTATGTGGATTTTTAGTTTTTTTCCATCATAAAAGTTTAAACTTTAATACAATATCTAATTATTGTCTAACAGTTGGTTATGATTTCGTTAGTTGTCATTATCAGGTACGTATCCAGGGGAGGTTCACGGGGTCTGGACCATCTTCCCCGAAATTGTTAAAAATTAAAAATAAAAAGTTTTCTACACCAATCATGTAAAAAAAAATCCTGGCTACGTGCCCGGTCATTATTGTCGTGCAGGTTATTGTCCTGTATCTCGAGGCACCCTGTATAGTCATATAATATTAAAAATACCTAATAGCGAATGCAAATTTGCACTCGACAGTGATAACTGACGAGTAATGCGCTGATAAATTAATCAATCGCGGCGTAATTGCATTTGGCGCTGTTGTCCAGAATCGATACAATCTAGTACTTACGCGTACACATTAATTGTAGGTTTAACCTACTGTATTACTGTCAATATGTTTATAATGTCTAATGTCTGTGTATATGCAACTATTCTCCAATGTGTCCTGTACTTATAATAATCGGCACGAGGTGCCATGATTTATCGTACAATTACACGTCGTCGTATTTATAGTATTCTACCGGTGCTCGCACGTTCATCTGTTAATCTATTTTCAGACGTCCCCGCGATGGTCACATTCGATGGGATTCGATTGTTCGATTTCGTTCGGTTTCCGCGGGCCCATTCACGGCACCCGAAAATCGGCGATCAGTGTTTCCGGCACAGGCACATTGATCGGACCAATTCGGATTTATCGAATCGGACATGACCAATGCGACAAAACAATAATGACTGTATAATAATTTTACGTTATGCAACACTGCTGCAGTCATTAATTATATATACAGCTATAAAAGGACAAATCGTGTACATCCTTTAGCCGTGTCAAGTGTCAGTTGCGTAATAGTCTGCATATAAAAGTGTAATGGATTCGTGGCTGTCGGTGGACGTGACAACGGCCAATGTCCTGTCCAGAGACAATCGAGGATCCGTCCGCGGAGTCAAGACGGTAAAATTATAAATAATTTAATATACCTATATGCGTATTACAGGCTAGTTGGCGGTGTGTTCTTTCCGTTTCCTGCGGTTTTACGTGAAAAAAAACTATCCCGCGTATGCAGCGTTTAACGAGTCCCCCGAACATTGGCGTGGGCACCCGGCTTTGCGAGTATTTATAGTGTGTAGCACGAATAAAATGAAATATTTTTCCTCTCAGAAATCGGCGGTGGCTGCGTTGGCGACTGCGGTTTGGATAATTTTTTAAAAATAACTTAGCCCGCGTTCACCGCGCCATTACGTATAGGTACGACCGTATAATACTACGCGACTGGCATTCGGCTGTTCGTCTATCCGATCCGTTTGCCACATATTTCATGTTTTTCGTAAAAGTGCGCTGTATTTCATATTATTAGATAATCATTAATACATATATATATAATATTATTATAATCCGTCGTCTGAATATTTTTTGTTTCGAATTCGTGAACGTATATATTTTCTCCGACTCGACTGCGGACAATGGATATATCGTCAGACGTCAGTATTAAATATTTTAACAACAATAATAATAATAATAATAATAATAATCAAATCAATGATATAATCGAGTCGTATCGTATATACATATTATATAGGTTTGGGGGCAGTTAGCATTAGAGGCTTCTCAGGTGTATATCGATGACGGTACAGGAGGACCCGCCAAGAGCCCGTATGCCGGAACGGTAAGACGACGATGAGATGGTGCATTGCGCGAATTATAATATTATAATAAATCGTTATACGTGTTTACTGCAATGTGTCGTTGTGTCCTGCAAATTTTTAACGTTTTAAAAAAGATAGAGCGTATTAAAATTTAAAAAAAAAACCTTGTATAGTCGTATACCTACGGTTTACTTACATGTTGAAATTATATTTTACTTTATCATTTAGTCAACAATTATAAATATTTAGAAGACTGTTATTATTATAGATACTTATGGTATCAGAAAAATATTAAATGGATTAGTCTTAGCAACAACATAATATAGGCTAGACTTATTTCAGACAGATTTGAATAAACGTAATAAAAGCTTTTCAATTTATCGAGAATCTTTTTAAAATTTGGACATTACTAGCTAATTATATTTATAATATTATGTTGACCATTTGATATCATAACCTATATGTTATAAACCTATAATAATACTTAATAGTAATTCAATATTCACGGGAGGGATACCTTATGCTTAAATTTTTCATAATTGGGGTTTTGATTACCTTTGCAAGAGGTTTTCATCATTTAACAGAAATATTTGGTTTTAAAATGTATTTTATCTATATATTTTAATTAGTGCTTTACTGTATGATCTGAAAATAAAATCTGAAGTAAAATATGTTCCTTTGAGTTCGCTTGTTTTGATGGTGAATGGTCGAACTAATTGTAATGTATCTTTTGATAATATAATATACTAATTTAGAAACTCGCCGAGTATTGTCTAGTGTGTATAATAATTGATTCATTTTGATCAATTTTATACTGTTTATTTAGTGTTTAATTTATGTAATTTAGAATGTATACCTATTGAATATTATCTGCTTACACCTGTACCTACTATATTAGTATATATTACTATTATATATATATATATATACCCCGCAGCTTCTAATGAGGTCTTTGGTCTACGCGTTGTTTTCATGTTTTTACGATTATGATTTTAACTTAATGAACATTAATAGTGTAACGTTATTATTAATGTACATACATATCAGATGTTGCCCAGCAAGTACCATAATATAATAAATTGAATTTTTAATTGCATCTATAAATTTGAAAAAATTCAACAAAAAAATACATATCGTATTGGTATTAAATAATTCTCAACGATAACTTAATGATTCGGGTTATGAATGGTAAACCCAAGATAATAATAATATATCAGAGAAAATTTTTATGATTTCTCATTAATATAATAATTAAAACAAAAAAATTAAATAAAACTTGCTCTGCCATATAATAATATAATAGGTGTCGAGAGAACATCGCCAATATTGAATAGATTAATGTAATAATGTGTAACATTCATTCAATGATAAGCTATTAAATATGAAAAACGATTCTGGACGGAGATGCTTGTCCTGTCAGTCTATATTACGAGACATTTTGTTATATAAATATATATGATGTATAAATATTATAGAATAATTTATTTTACATTAAGTAACACTGCACGTCGAAATTGTCGAATTAATAACTGCCGGAAACATCACATTTATTCAATTATTAATTATTACTATGCATTATGATATTTATAACATTTATATTGTCATAATTTTAAAGTCAATACTGATTTACCATAAAAACGTGTAAATAAGTTTATCGTATAAATAGGGAATATCTTAAATTGATCTAAATATTTTTAAAGCGTCATTGTATACTAAAATATTTATAATTTACGTATTCGTTTCAAATTCCCTCAGATAATATTTTTTTTTGAAATTGAACAAAAAAATAAAGTTAATATCAAATTTAGTAAAAGTTTTATGTCTCCAAAAAAATTGAATCTATACATTCTTAATTAAAATTTGCAAATTATATTGATTTTGACGAGTTTATCGACATTTTAAATTAAAACGTTTGTCTAAATAAAATTTGTAAATTTATTTTTATGCTTATAAATACAAGTAAACGTATGTAGTAATTTTATTAAGCTCCCAAAATATTTTACTGAGCCTGATATTTTTATTAAGAACTTAATAAACAAAAAAATAATTGCATTCACATTACTGTATTAAATGCTTATACGAATATTGGAATAAATTTATTGTCTGTTATTTTGAACTACAATATAACAACAACAACAACAAACAACAACAAATTGATTTTGCCAAATACTGATTTTCCATAAAAATTCATAATTTTCTGAATTTTTTTTGGATTATAACCCTTAAAATACTTATTAGATCCAATTTCAATCAAAAATATTACTGAAAAACTAATAGGTAACGACGGTAATGATAGTGTAAAAAAAAAAATCATTGCCATCAAAACCAATATAATATTCAACGCTTCGCTTAGTCAACAATTATTATTGAATAAATAATAAAACTCTAAGAAAGTTTTTATTTGTTTAAAACGATGTTTTTCATTATTAAATATATTTTAAGTAAGATAAATTAAAATTATTTAAATTCACAGTGTGTAAAAAATAATATAAAGTTGCATTTATGAATAACAAATTAATAAACACATAATTAACGATTAAACTGAAGAGAAAACATAAATAAAGTCGTAATATTTAATATTCAGTTAATTCTATTATATTTATATAAGGAGGTACTTATTATTTTTAAATTTGAATTTCTGAAGGTGAACAAGCTATTATTATAAGATATAAATGGACGAGTAATACAAAATATTTGTTGTGTATACACGTAGTTTTTCTCTCATTTCTAAATTGTAAAACTCGTAATTATACGTAATTATCGTAGTAATTATATTATACAATCCATAATATAATAAATTTGTTTATAATAATATTTAAACATTATAACCATGTAAAAAGTAATAAATATCCAAATAAAATTTGGACCATGTTATGACCATGATGTCCTGTCAAAAATACATTGGCCATTAGGTACTTAAAATTCTGTAAATCGTAAGTTTAACAATAGTATTGTAGCTAGTCGTGCTTACGTATATGTTTGTGAGAATAAAATAA